>NW_028262336.1:14661666-14964696 GCF_047370975.1 Nipponia nippon | reverse complement strand
CAAATTACACTTTCTGGGATCAAATTCTCAAGATTTGTTCTCTGCTCAACTAAGTATCTAACTATCACTGTCAAAGACATGATACATCAAACCACAGTGAAAAAAATGTTCATTATTTTACCTGCAAAATGTATGGGGCATTCAGATTTTAATATAACTCTTACAGCACATTAATGCTTATGTTTTTCTCAATATGGAAAATACTCATTCCGTAAGTGAACAAATCCAGTGTTATCCCTCACTTCAGTGGGATGGGAAATAGCAACATCAAATGCAGCTCTGGTACACACTTTAAGTTGTGATAGATCTTTAGTAATCTTCTGCCTTTTAGGAAGCTTTGTCCTTTATTAAACTTTATTTCCCACAACTCACTAGAAAGCCTGACTTGAGAAGATTTGGCCCATCACCTCTAAAAAAAGAAAAGTTTTAAACACGCTGTTCTTTGCAGAATAATAAACTTTTAATAAAGCCTTTTTTCCATTCAGATGTATATGTCATTTCTCATTCTTTTACAATATCTGGAAATAAAAAATAGAAATAAAATGAAAAGATTAAAATATAACAAAACATATTACATTTCTAATCCATCTATTCCACCCAAATGCATTAAATCAGCTAAAAAAAAATTGTTACATAGTCATGCTGGAGCACTATTTCTCACAAATTTTAACATTTTTATGAGAATTTTGGGAAGAAAGTTGAAAGCTGTATTTCTCTATAAGGGCCAAACTACTTTCACATTTTCTTTCTGTCAGAAATATTCATGTGAAACATTTGTTTTGAAGAGACCCACTGAAAAACAATCACATTTTACTCATGTTCTGATATTAAATATATGTGGACTTGCAAGTACATCCCAAAACAGATGAAGAGTGGAAATCTTTATCTCAACGAATTCAAATTAATTCAGTACCTTTCACTGCCAATGTCTGTTTCTTTGTGAGTATAGATGTGACTGCTGTTTACTGTGGCTGAAGAAAATCTGAAAGCAGCTGTTGTAGTTTAAAGCTCTTGTGATACGCACGTTTCACTCTTGATATTGTATTTCTAAGTCTTGAGAATGTTACAGTTCTGAGCTACAAGTGATGTGCTCTTTGCAACCTATGCTAGAATGCCCGTGGTCACTCTTGGCTCCTATTTGCAGATCTTCCTTCAGTTTCCCCTGGCGTGACCGAGCCTCTGATGAAGATTGCTAATTGCTGATAGCTGTCTGAAACAGTATGCCGAGCTTTATACTTGAAAGTATGCTTCAATTGAGGTAGGGGGAAAAAAATCACTTTTGTGATCCTGCAAAATAGAGAACTATTCATGTGCCATTGATCAAAAGGATTGTTACACTGAGAAAAGGCTCTATTATGATAGATCAGATGTTTTGATTAAATTTTCTAACCTCTTGCAGTAAAATCAGTTTTCCATAAAACTATCTAGTGCTGTTCTTTAAAGAAATGCTCCCCATGTAAGTTCTCACTACAATAAATATTGTTTTAAAAATGTCAGATTAGAACTCTGAGTATGCTATCAGTAATTGCAAAAAATGACTTCTTGTAGAGAGGCAGATCATTATACAAAGCGTAATGATGTGAGAACGGACAAGAAAGAAAAAGCTTTCTTAAGCTTTAAGAGCTTCTTAATTCCAAATGTGGGTCCACTACTGGCTGAGCCTGAGGTAGCCTGAGTCCTTTTTACTGCATTTCCCATACAATGATTTGATCTTTTTCATTGGAAGAATTTGGCATTATTTCATCAGCATTATCTTGATCTCAGTAAGCCTAAAAGGTTAAAACCCTTTACAGAAATATCACGTATGCTGAACCCTTTGGAGTGACAGAGTGGAAATCCACGGAATGTCGGAGGGGAATGCATCTCTTGGAACACGGAGCCCCGCTGGTACAGGTACGCTGAGATCCCCCTGTTCCTGCCGTAAAGCTGCTCCAGACCACTGACTGTAAGAAACTTAGTAAGTTAATAAAGTTAATAATAATACTACAGTAAATCTTCCTAACTGATGCTCTAATACACAAAGTCCACAGTCCAGATATCACAGCCTCAAACTTGAGATTATGTCGAAGAGAAATGATAAACAGATCTTGCAGGGGTATAGAGCCTAGAGAGTAATTCACTCCAACATTCTTCTCAGGAATTGCTCCTATGACACTATTTAGAATCAAAATTGCAAAAGCATCTTAACTTGATCAAGACAGCAACTTACACTAAGGATTTAATTCTCAGAGCCAGTATAGTGGATTTGTTAGGCTGAAGAAATAACTTTTCGTGTCATTTTTTTTTTTTTTATGCTTAAACTTTGTATCTTTCTCAAATTCCTTTGAGATAATGAACATGTTTTACATCAAGTCATCTTGATAAAAAAAAAAGCCCAAAGAGGTCAATGATGTTAGCTAGAAAATGTTTTACAAAGATGTGAAAAATAAGCAACTTGCCACAAGGATATGCGACAACATACTTTATTATTAGATATCATATTTGTTAAAATGAGCTATTTGTTCCCAAATGCCGTTGGGCCACTGTGTCAAAATGTGTTTGTCGTTATATGTGTTCATTCCGGTATCTGTGAAACTTTGAACACTACACATCATGGCATCACAAAAATTTAATGAAGTTTACACTGGTAACACCGAGGCTGACAAAATATGCTTAGCTTCCATCCAGTTTTTTTACCCTGGAGGCAAAAGAATAGAGAAGAACTGACAACAAATTTCCTTAAACAGATCAAAAGGAGTTACTGCAGGTAGAAATATTTTTCTTTTTAATGTATTAATTATAGAATCATCAGCGCTGGGACTTTGGGAAGTCATCTAGTTCAACCTCCAAATCAAACCAGGATCAACACTGAATTCAGACAACAATTCAGACTGCTCTGGGTTTTGTCCAGTCAGGTCTTGAAAACCTTCAAAGATGAAGAATCCACAGCCTCTCTGGCCACTCAGTCCCACTGCTTAATTGACCTCCTGGAGAAGAAGTTCTTCCTTATACCTAGTCAGAATTTCCCCATTTCATTTTATGCTCACAGTCTCTCATCATCCTGCTGTGCATGTCAGGAAGAAGTCTGGCTCTGTCTTTTCCCCCTCGTAGGTACTGGCAGGCTGCTATTAGGTCTTCCCAAAGACTTCTCTTCTGCTGGCTAAACAAATCTACTTCCCTTAGTGTCTTCTCAAAGGGCATAACCATACAGGTGACCTTCTGCCAGATGCTCAAGTTAATCAACATCTTTCTTGTACTAGGGGCCCAAAATTGGATGAAGTATTCCAGTCATGGTCTAACAAGTGCTGAGTGAAGAGGAACAATCATCACAGCTGGCTATGCTCCTATTAATACAGCACATGCTGTTAGCATTCAGCACTGTGAGGGTGCGGTGCTGGCTCACATTTAGCCTGCTGTCCACCAGGACTGGTAAGTCCTTTTCAGCAAAGCTGCTAGCCAATCAGTTAGTACTTGGCTTGTATTATGCAAGGGATTACTCCATCCCAGCCACAGAACTTTGCTTTTGTCCTTGTTAAATTTCACAAAGTTCCTACTAGCCCATTTCTTGCCTGGGTCCCTCTGAATGTCAGTCTTACCCTCAAAAATACTGACTGCACCCTCCAATTTGGGGTCATTCACAACCTTTATAAGGGTACATTCCAGCTCCTCCTCCAGGTCATTGATAAAGATATTTAACAGGATAGATCCCCAGATAGATCCTCAAGAAACTCCACTTGCAAGCACCTTCAAGCTAGATTTCGAACTGTTATCAAGTATCCTTTGAGGCCACCGATTCAGCTAGTTTTTCACGCATATGGTAGTACAGTTCTCTAGACTACAATGTCCCAAGCTGGATACAAAGACACTGTGGGGATGCCATACCAACCCAGAAAAAAACAAAAAATCAAACTCGTATTTTCTGAGAGCCATCAGAAGTGAAAAACATTAATATTTAATTTTTTTCTCTCTTTGACAGATTGGATAGACTGTGATGTAACTCACATTGCAGTGTAAATCTCACTTCAATCTCCATGTAGTAAGTCACGAAGTTCTACCCAAACTTAATGTCCAGGTACTATAATTCAAATAATGTACTAACTCAATGTTTACTATCAAAAATCAGTTTTCTAAGAGTTTACGCAGCTTCATTTAACATTATGGCTCAATGAACTTTTTATTTGGGAACCAGTCAGCAAGTACAAACTGTACTTCAGGTAGGAGAAAGGAAATAATGACCACAACGACCTCACATTTTAGTTTTGGTTTACATAATCTAGAGCTTCTGCATTTTGTACAAGAGCCTTAGATCCTACCTCCAGCAATAAATGAAAAAGTCATTATTTCTTACTCACTAAATCTTGAACAGTGAAATCGTTCATGCCTGTGAGAGTCCATATTACTAGCTGAACTAAAATGTACTGGTCTTTTCATTTATTTTGGAAACCCTTATGTCCGTGTGTCTCACTAGGTAACAGAGAACTGAAAATATCAGGAAAAGAGGAGTGAACAGGATACTTGTCATCCTTCTGACATCATCCATGGAAAATCTTCAGATTAACTGAAATTGAGCATTCTAGTTCTCAGATCTTATTTGTATGTTAACGATGGCAACAGATATGTCATACTTCACATGTAACATTCCTTTCCTGGAAAAAAACAGCATCTCCAAGTGTCTCAACGGGGTTATCTTTTGGTAAACTGAAGTTTCAGTATTCAGGTCCCCAAACCAATAATTTTAGTTAGATTATTTATATTCCTTGACCATAAAGCTTCAAATGGTTAATATTTATCTGTATGAACAGTTCTTAATGTCAGGAATTTTTTTTTAACAGAGCAAACAGGTCAAAATTTAGTTTCCTGGTAGAAAGCATAGTAGTTAATACAGACAGTTAATTACTTCCTTGATGAAGTCACATTTCTTTTCAAAAGACAAAAAACCCCACATTGTTTCTTTGGATGAGGATATAATAAAGAAACAGAAGATACTGTCTTTCTTCTAAAGCACCAGCTAATCAGCATTCATCCAAAAAGAACTTTCTGCTTTTTCTCAAGACCATGTTTCTAGTGCACCTGGGAATATCTTAGTATGCTTGCTGTCATCTTTCTTAAGCTCTGTTTTGCATGGTTGTGATTTTTTTTTTTTTTCATATTGAGGGTCGGGCGTGTTTTGTTTCATTTGTTGATTCCCTTTTTTGCAGCCCCTCACAGAATAATTCACAAAGAGGTTCCTTACCTTCTTGCTCCTTACAAGCACACTGGTGTTTCCAATAGAGGGTGACTGGTTTGATAAATGCTACTATCACAGAATCATAGAATCGTTTAGGTTGGAAAAGACCTTTAAGATCAAGTCCAACCATTAACCTAGCACTGCCAAGTCCACCACTAAACCATGTCCCTAAGCACCACATCTATCTGTCTTTTAAATACCTCCAGGGATGGAGACTCAAGCACCTCCCTGGGCAGCCTGGTCCAGTGCCTGACAATCCTTTTGGTGAAGAACTTTTTCCTAATATCCAATCTAAACCTCCCCTGGTGCAACCTGAGGCCATTTCCTCTTGTCCTATTGTTTGTTACTTGGGAGAAGAGACCAACCCCCACTTCGCTACAGCCTCCTTTCAGGTAGTTGTAGAAAGCCATAATGTCTCCCCTCAGCCTCCTCTTCTCCAGGCTAAACAACCCCAGCTCCCTCAGCCACTCCTCATAAGACTTGTGCTTTAGACCCTTCAAGATCTTCCTTGCCCTTCTTTGGACACGCTCCAGCACCTCAATGTCCTTCTTGAAGCGAGGAGCCCAAAGCTGAACACAGTATTCTGGGTGCGGCCTCACCAGTGCCAAATACAGGGGGACGATCACTTCCCTCATCCTGCTGGCCACGCTATTCCTGATACAAGCCAGGCTGCTGTTGGCCTTCTTGGCCACCTGGGCACACTCTGAGTAGTCTGTGGAACAGAGAACTGCAGCCATGTGCATAGATGTTAAACTAGCAAGAAGCAAAGTTTTAACTAAGAAGGTTATTGTGTCCCATTTCTAAGACGTGATTCATGCAGTCTCTGAGACTGGAGTGCTTGGCAGGGGTTAATGTACTACTAACTTCTTTCCTGTGAATTCATACTTGTCTAAAGTGTAAATTTAAAGAAAAAAGCCAAGGGGATTACATTTGAACTCTTGCATGCCCAGGAAAGGAAGTAGGAAAGGGTAATTACAAATACTGAATACTTCAATATATTTTCCAGTGGCTGTTATAAACCCTGCCGTAAACTTTCATACAGGTAATTCCATCACAATGACATTTTTTGTTTCATATCTATGTATAGTTGTGCATGTGTACCTGTGCTTATATTGTTGCAGAATTTTAAAATCAAAACATTACTTTAAAAGAAAATTATAATCAGTCTTTAACATCGAGAACAAATGGCAAAGAAGATTCCAACAGCCTGAAAATACTTCTCTCTTGCAACCTCTGAGCAAGTTCAGCTACAGCTGAAAACAGAAAGTGGGATCTGCGTTTTCTGTGATCAAAATAATGCAGTGCATTGTATTCAGCGATTTTTGTGAGAAATAATAATAATAATAATAATAATAATAATAATAATAATAATAATAATAATAATAATGTGTTCTTTCCCCATTAAGCTGCAGTTCTACTTAACTTTTAAAGTGTATTAACTTCATACTGTGTTTCCTTTTACTGTATCATAGATAATGAGCATGAAAACTTGTCTGTTCAGGTCATTGGTACAGGTCAAATTAATTTGTTATAACTTTTTTTCATCCAAGGACTTGTACAAAAGTTTAACTCATTAAATGTTTGCAGATACGATATAGAAAAATTGCTCGGCTTTTCTCAGCTTACTCCTCTAGGCAAAAATATTTTTAATTCATCTTTACATGACTCAAATCTGCCCTGATATTCTAGACTGGTCTCCAGTATTTGGTTGATGATTGATCTTCTAGCACAGGAATGGCCTGTTGCAATGCACAAGAAGCCAAGCAGACACGGCAGAAGGTCCACATGGAAATGGGGAACTCCTGACTGAGCTCATAGGCAAAAAGGAAGTGTATGGAAAATGAAAACAGGGTCGAGCCATCCTGGGAGAAATACAGAAGGGATATACAGGAATACATACCCTAGGTATATAGGAACAAAATTAGGAAATCTAAAGCCCAGATGAACATGGAGTGGGTTGTAAAAGGTGACAATAAAGGCTCCTGTAGGTACACTTGCAACAAAACAGGAAAATGTGGGCTTACTGCTCAGTGAAGCAGAGAATTTGAGGACAAATGACATGAAAAAAGCTAAGGCACTCACTAAATTTTTTGCCTCATTCTTTACTGGCAAGGTCTGATCTTGACTAGAAAAAGAGCAAATGTCACATCCATCTTCAAAAAGGGCATGAAGGAAGATTTTTGGGTACTACAGACTGGTCAGCCTAACTTCTGTCCCTGGGAGGATTATGGAGCAAATCTTCCTCAGAAGAAGGCACATGAAGGAGAAGAATGTGACTGAGAACACCTAGCACAGATTTACCATGGGCAAATTTCATCTGATCAACCTGATCGACTTCTATGATGAGATGAGTCGCTGTGTGGCCAAGGGAAGAGCAGTGGCTACTGTTTACCTTGACTTTATCTAGGCTTTTGGCATGATCTGACATTGTATCTGTGGATAGATAGGAATAAACCCACAGCTAGTTTGCATATGACACTCAGGTAGAGGGAGAGGATGGTATTATGGACAGGGCTGTCATTCAGAGAGATTTTGAGAAACAGACCAACAGAAGGCTTGGAAAGTTCAACAAAGGCAAGTGACAAATCTTGCATCTAGAAGGGAATAAGCCCATGTAGTGGTAAAGGTTGGGGACTGACTGGCCAGAAAACCACTTTGCAGAAAAGGATTGAGAGTCTTGGTGGACAACAAGCTGAACGTGACTTCCCAGTACAAGAACAATTGACATACTGGGGTGAATCTAATAGAAGTTCAACAAGATGGTGAGGGAGGTGGAGCACATGAGGTGTAAGGAGAAGCTGTGTTCAGCCTGAGAAAATAACACTAACAGGGTATCTACTATGCTGTCTGCAGCTAATTAACATCTGGTTACAGAGAAGTCACGGCCAGACTCTGCTGTGCACACAGTGAAAGGACACAAGGAAACCACCTCACATTGCAGCAATGAGAACGCTGGTCAGATGTAAAGAAAAAAAAATGTTCACAATGAAGAGTGTTAAGCACTGAACTAGGCTGCCCAGAGACTGAGGAATGTCCATCCTTGGCAATATTCAAAATTTGCCTGGAAAAACCCTAAGCTACCTGATCTAATTTTGAAATTAGCTTTGCTTGAGCAAGGGGTTGGACCCCCAACTGGGGGGTTGGACCCCATAATTACACACTGTACCAAAAATCACTATGGTGTTTTTGTTTGTTTACAGTAAGTGTCCACTCATCATATTATATGATAGCTCTTCCTGATCTCCATAAAACGCTCACAGTAAAACCTTATTAAAACTCTGGTGTGTTTAATCTGTTGTAGGCACTGTATAAGGCAGTGGTGAAGCAGTGAGAGTCAGTTCTCTCAAAGGTGAAAGCAGAGCAAATGTGAACATTGGGAACTGCTACTAGCTTTTAAATTAAGTAGAGTACACATAAAATGATTGTATACGATTTCTCTTTTGGGTCTGTTCGTAGCAGCATCAGAATTATTTGAAGGCTGAATGTAAACAACCCACTTTCTATGGGACAGGGAGAGATTGCAACTTAAAAGAACTCTCTGCAAAATGTATAAATTCTGTAATAGGATATTTATATTTCAAGAATATATATACACAGTAGAGGCTTAATGCATGCTACTAAGAATCACAACTGTAGTTTGAAGAGCTATCATTTTAAGTCTTTATTGGTACAACTCTACTGGTACGGCTACATTTGCAAAGCCAATAGCAGGGCATGGTTTATATCAACAAAGTGATTGCTTGTGTTTGTATATGTAAACAATCCTCTTGAACAATATCTATTACATTAAATTATTTCTTTCCACACTTTTTGACCTAACTACTCTATGTCGTTTAACTGACCGTAATCCTGCATCTCCCTATAAATGGGAAATTTAAAAAAAAATTATATATTAAGATAGTTTTCTAATAGGTGTAGATTGCTTCCAAAAATCATCATCCTTCTCCTCCCCTTCCTTCCTGTGCTATCAATGAATATATTCAATGTAAAGTTTGATCATTCTCAACTCCATCCATTGATTCAACTTTTTATGTCTCGACAGCCTAAAATAAGGAATGTATTCTGACAGTAAAAGGTAGCTGAGAATAACATCATTTACTTAGATTAAGTAAAAAGACATCCTGTAAGGATAACCTGATACAAGTACCCAATTACATGGTCTTTCTAATCTGTGTGTTTTTCTATTCTTTCCCTTCAATTGTATAAAAAAATTATAGACTACATAGATTTTTGACAGAAAATGTAAACAAAAATGTTTCTTTTTTTGAACCTCCTATCTGATTCTAAATTAGATTTTTTTCTTAATAGACTGGTATTGTGAAAGCAACAGCATTAATTCAGTTTAATTTTTAGTTAAAACAAAAAGAATAGTAACATGTAGGCCATCACAGAGGAGAAACAAAACCTTCCCTAACTGCATCCATTGTTCACTGTATAAGAGGACCATCACATTGCTGGGGTGCACTGATCCTGTCTTATTCAAAGGGAAAATTACTGAGTTTAGTTCCTGACCAAGTCCTCTTCCCTCTCTCTTATTTTCTATGTATTTTTCTTTCTTGAACTGGCAACATGAACAACATGCCCACTGGGAGCTAGTCTACAACTATCAAAAACAATGTAAGAAAGAATTTTAACTACTATACGTAGTGATAAAAGACTTCAAAATTGTATTGAAGAAAGTACTCATACTGGGACTTTGAGCTAGAGCTTTGTAGTGGGTTGATCCTGGCTGGATGCCAGGTGCCCACCAAAGCCACTCTATCAGTTCCCTCCTCAGCTGGACAGGGGAAAGAAAATATAACAGAAGGCTTGTGGGTCGAGATAAAGACAGGGAGAGATCATTCACCAATTACCGTCACGGGCAAAACAGACTTAACTTGGGGAAATTAGTTATTTATTACCAATCAAATCAGAGGAAGGTAATGAGAAAAATAAAAACTAAATCTTAAAACACCTTCCTCCCACCCCTCCCTTCTTCCCGGGCTTAACTTTACTCCCAATTTCTTTACCTCTCTACCTACTCCCCGAGTGGCACAGGGGGATGGGGAATGGGGGTTGTGGTCAGTTCATCACATGTTATCTCTGCCACTCCTTCCTCCTCAGGGGAGGACTCCTCACACTCTTCCCCTGCTCCAGCGTGAGGTCCCTCCCATGGGAGACAGTCCTCCATGAACTGCTCCAAGGTGAATCCTTCCCACAGGCTGCAGTTCTTCATGAACTGCTCCAGCGTGGGTCCTTTCCACGGGGTGCAGTCCTTCAGGAACAGACTGACCCAGTGTGGCCCCCCATGGGGTCACAAGTCCTACCAGCAAACCTGCTCCAGCCTGGGCTCCTCTCTCCACGGGTCCACAGGTCCTGCCAGGAGCCTGCTCCAGTGCAGGCCACCCACAGGGCCACAGCCTCCTTCGGGCATCCACATGCTCTGGTGTGGGATCCGGCTGCAGCCCGTGGAGGACATCTACTCCACCGTTAACCTCTGTGGGCTACAGGGGGACAGCCTGCCTCACCATGGTCTGCCGGGGAATTGCTGCTCCAGCGCCTGGAGCACCTCCTCCCCCTCCTTCTTCACTGACCTTGGTGTTTAAAACATACATAATCTCCAGTAAGAAACATATGTGCAACTAAATTAAAATATGTGTTTCAGTAATATAGGCTTTTTGAATGAATAATGCATTGTATGTTAGGTCAGGATCATATTGTATCAGTTAAATTGTGCTAGACTTAAAGCAATCCTGACATTCAGGCAGTGTAAATAATGCCTAGTTTTGCTAAAATTTCTGTGATGTATTATCACATATGTGGTATTTGATCTCATTTCTTTGTTTGTTTAAAAAAAAAAATCTCAAATAATTTTTGAGACTGCTTCTTCAGTTTGTCAAGATCTTACCTTCCAAGGTACTTGCAAACCTCCCAGCTTCTCCCTTGCAAAATTAGTAGTCTTTTTTATCATATTACTCAACATGGGAATATGGGCTAGTTTTTCTGGGTAGGAGAAAGGACCCATACATTTTCATTTCTAACCTTTGTTCTAATAATTTCATAGTCTCTTATATTTATGAATGGACCAAACTTCCAAACTTGTACCTAACTGAGCTGTGCCAAAATCAACTGGAGTTACCTGTCAAATAATCCATTTTACTGACCTGAAAGATTTCTACTGTGTATTATATCACCTAGTCTATCTGAAGCAATACTACACTAAACCTTACCATCATTCTTTATCGATTTTTTTGATGCAAATTGCCTCCCAAATAGCAACTGGTCTGTCAAATTTATATTGAAAATATACTCAGCTACTAAGCTTTATTGAAATTCACATTGTAGTGAAACATCATTGTGTACTTTTCAGACCAGTATATTCCACTGCAAGCTAATATACTATGACATTTTGAAATAGTGATAAAACTCGTCCAATCTATATTGCATCAATTTTATCAATTGTCCTATGTCACTTTCATGCACTTTCAGATTACTTACACTGATTATCTTTACTCGCTTTTCTGACAATTTAGTTATATTATAGATGCAATTCTTCTGAAGCACTTCAGACATCTGGTAAACATTTGGCATGATGTGCTTTATCTGATTTTACCTATCAGCCTGAATAAAAACTAGAATTCTAACGCATGTCTATATTTGGTAATGAAGTCGTACATAACACAAAAAGTAACAGCAATATGTACCAAGAGGAGATGACCTCATCATTCACAAACTCCAAAGAAATGATGTTGTTATCTGTTGAGAAAAATCTCTTACATTACACCTCTTTTTTTTTCTTCTTTTTTTTCCTTTTTTTCCCCTCTTCAAATGATGGCATCTTCAAAATCCCTGTATTGTCTCTTTCTTTCAGCGTGGATTTCATCATTCCAACTAGAGTAGTGTTAGCCTAGTTGTCAACATCTCTAGTTCTTTATTCTCAGTCCTTGAATATCTGTCCAAGTCCAGTTGTCCTTAATGACTCCTGAATGCGACGCATGCAATATTACCTGGTTAACATGAGCTAAAAAGGGATGCACTCTCTTACTAATTCCTATTTCTTAAAGCAGTTATTGTAATAAACATTTCCAGCAGAGCTTTCATGCAAAAGGCCTTCCTAACTAACAATCTGAGCACATCATTTATTCAAACATTTCCTAGGGAGCATTTTAATATTAATTTGCTGACATATTCTTAACACAAATGCGTAGTTGTAATAAAGAAGCATTTAAGACTGCAAAAGTAGATGCTATCATATAGTGTCACTATGCTAAACAGACAAATATCTCTGTTTCCAAACTGTTGCTAGTTGGAAACAAGCATATTTTGTTTTGATATGTACTTACACAGAAGGTCAAAGGGTTATTCTTCAGGGGTGTGGGTCAGTTTTGTATTGTTTTGAAAGCACGATTATTTATTTTTAAGTATCTACAATGCTTTGAAGATACTAATTGATACATATTTTACAAGTTGAAGATTTAGAGGTTATGCCTACGAATATGAACTAAATAAAGAAAAAGAACTCCAGTGCTCAGAGTCGCATGACACTCTAATACTGCACTAAGATGACATACTGATGACAGGATATGCTCAGCTGACATGCAAGACCCAAACCATAATCAACTGATATAGCAGTATAAACATACACGGGCAATAAAAAACCTCCCAGTTAACCTAATTTAGATGATGTGGACATGGGAGACTGGAGCAAATCCTCACTCAGAGTTTGATAACTGGGATCATGACATCTCGAAGGCTAGCTGTAGTTGGGGATATTTTACAGATGGTGATGAAAGTTTAAAGATGGAGGCTACGTATTTGAATTGCAAGGTATTAATATTTTCTAAAAAAGCAAAATTTCGCTTTTGACTCAGAAAATTCAATCATAACACTGTTGTCATACATGAAGTACTTTATTATTAAATTATCCTATATATGATTTGTCATTTCTGTTTTAAGTACATTAAACTAATGTCATCATGATTTCTTAGTTGTCCCATTTTCCAACTGACCAACTGTTAGTTACTATTTCTAGACACAATTACAAATTCAGCACAGAACGTGGCAAAATGAATGCAGAACAGATTGAACACTGAGGGGAATCTAACCGATGCAGCTAGCAGAAATGAAAATGTTGCAAGCCTGCTGACAGATTGGAAAGAAGAAGAAGGAAGCCAAATGAACTGAAAAATGCACCCAGAAAACTTGTGAGACAGCAGGGTACAAAAAAGCTAGACTTACAACAATTGAGATATAATAGTAATTTCTAAAACGCAGCACATCACAAGATATGCATGATCATAGTGAACAATCTACAGGTATTTATATATTATAATACCATTACCACCATTAACAAGTCAGCAACTAATTAATTAAACAATGCTCTCTGCACTTAACACAGTATTTTAATTAATTTAAACTGAAAGTAACAAAACTGAAAATAGTCACAGTTACCTAAAACATTGTGAATTTTCTGCTGGAAAATGTATTTCATTATTTGTCTACAAAGAATAATCAGAGTAAAAATGTGCATGTGTTGATCACTCCTTTATTATTGACTAATTCCAGGATTTACACAGCAAAATTCTGTTAGTATTATTGTGTAGTGTCATTTTTTCTCTTAGGTAGCTGAAGTCTAAACTTTTCAACAACTCTTTAACAAGGTGCGATACCACATATACAAAATATACTGTCACATAGCTTAAAGACTATTTTCATTGTGTTTGGAATAGAAAAGAATGCATAATATTTCTACAGGGGACAAGAAGACACCCTTCAGAATTCTCGAATTAGAATCAGATCCCAAGAAAAGAAAATCATATTATTTATGTCATTTCTATAGGGTCTTTAAAATTAGATCGAGCTTCCTTTTTATAAGATATGTCAATCTATCAATTCACTTAAGAAGAAAATCCTTAGTATTTAATTTTATTTAAAAAAATTTATGGACATGGAAATTAATTTTCAGCTAAAACTTTTATTGAATTCCCTTCTCCTTAAAATGTTGGTCCTTCCAGTCGCACTCTGAGCAACACTTGCATAACTGTTGTACACTGCTAGAGATTTCTGACAAAATGTCCTTTGGCTGTGTAGCCCCCATCCAAGGCAAATGGAAAGTTAGATCCACAGATGCATACTGCAAACCTTAAGTGCACTAAAAGAGCCATATCTGAAGTTAAAGATTCTGATTTTTTTACATGCATAAACCCCCTGTTCTGGCATGCTTCCATCTCTGATGGAAAATGCAGTAAATCCCTTGCGCAAATCTACAGATTAAGCTAAATGCCTAGTGTGGTCCCAGGTCAGCCTATACTTAGTCCATAAACGCAGGCCCAAATATTTGCGCTCCACCTCCTGAGGCAGTTGACTGTAATACTTTTTTTGCTTTTGTTCATAGCCATTGTCCTGCCTCCATTCTCATTTTAGGTAGATGAATTTACTTTTGGTAAGATGCATTTAATGTATGCCACTTTTATACGCCACTGTTAGAGAGATTTTTGTTATTGCAGTTTCTGTAGGGTTTCATACATTTTTGAGGCAGACACTGTCCATATCACCCACATCTGTGACTGTAACAGGTACAAAAGACATAGCCATTAACCTATATTGCATCCATTTTTAGATCAAGTAGTTCCATCAGGTATGCCCGGTGCCATCTGCACCTATACCAAGGTGTAGATATGAAAGTACTTTCAGATGGTGGCCAGGACAGTCTCCCTTCCGCATTCACCTGCAAGTGGTAAAATTTAGTCCCCTGTTTTCTTTAATAAGTGAAAAAGAGCTGGGAAATCCATGAATGGTAAGAACTTTACATTTGCTTTAATTTAAGGTCTCAAAATGTACTTTACTCTTTAAAAGGATTTTTAAGAATCCTGGGATTAAGAAAGTTGCTGTCTCAAATACCATGTCAGTCAGCATTAGCTGTGGCATTATTTTAGACAAACCAAGATTTTGAATAAAAGTATTATTCTTCTAATGTTATATTCCCAAGGGTAATGAAAGTAATCACAAATCGTATCACACAAGGCTATGAACTTTACAGGGCTGTGTTTTCTTTGCAATATGAACCACACAGTATCTAAAAATTGTTGAATTCCACTTCCAAGGAATCCAGGTGTGATGCAGTTGATGCAGAGCTTCCTTTATGACACTGCTCAAGACTATTTAGATGTCCCATGCCAAGGAACTACAAGAGTTACATATCATCATTCCTAAAATTTAAACAAACCAGCTTTGACATATCAGTGCAAATGTAAGCAGATCAAAAATGAGTAATAAACATTCAACTCTTGTAATGAAGTGAAATTTGAAGAAGTCAAAGCATAGAAAAACATAATCAAAAAAGGTTCTATTCAAAGTAACTGAAAAACTGTATAAAATCACCCACAGATTTGCACAGAAACAATTTTTCACTAATCTTCAGAAACATTTTCAGTATCTTTGATATCCTTGACTTTATTCTTAAATCACAACTTAGTAGCTAATCCATTTCATTTTCAGTACAATCACAGAAAATAGTGGCTTCGGCAAAGTATATTGCTTCTTAACAGATAGTTTAACACTTACTGCACCTTTCTTTGACGCTATTTCAGTTCTTCTATATAGCACCTACAATAGCATTATTTAAAATTACAACTCTAAAAAAGGAATTAGAAATGCCATTTCAAATGCAATCATTTCTTTTAGCTAAAATTTAGAAGCTTTCCAAAAGCATCTCCTACCTGACTTTTAACACTTGTAAACAAAATCTTAATAATATACTTTTCCATAATATTACAAGAAGACAAATTAAAAAGTCATGCTTAGCCAGCATATATAATTAAATATTTTAAACCTCTATGCATCCTGTGAATCAGCAGGATATAGGTTAAAAGTGCACACAATTATAAAGTTTCACTATAGTGTTCACAGAACATTAAAATGCTAGGAAGTTTTAGACTACAGTTCATATAAATATTAAATCATTCTTGTACTGCTCTTAAAAACTGTCAAGTCTCAGTTTAAATTTCTGTTGTGAAACTTGCCAAGAGTTGGTTGTAACTGACCCATGGCGACCACAGTAAGGTTGGGTTTTTTGCTTACTGGCAATGTATCACTAATATTTAATTGATTTACTTTGTAAAGGGAAGAAAAAGAGGGATATTGAAAAGAAAATAACTCTTTTCACTGGAACAGTTTAAGAGAACATTTTTCTGGGGCTGAAAGCCAAAAAAGCTTTCTAGGCTACTTTCCTCTGTATAATGAATGCATTTGACTATAACCATGTATTATAGTTACTGCTATTGTCCTATTTTTGACATTTTGCCAAAAAAGCCTACAATTCATTACTCTTAGTAAATGTTCCTATGTCTAAACTTGTCTTCGCTGAAGTTCTGTCTGTTTTCTGACTAACCCTAACTCTGCAGGCAACAAACATATGTGACGAAAATTTAAAAAAGCACTACTATATACAACAGTACTACACAAAAAGGCATAAATATGATAACAGTGAAAAACCTGTCTCAATACTCCATAAAGATTCAGGCTTTACGCTTACACATTGCTTGTGATTAATTTGCTATCCCTAGTACCAAGTTTTATTGTATATTCATAACTTTAAAATACATGCAGGAAGTTCCATTACTCCAAGGGAGTCAAGAAATATAAACTTTAATAATCATAGATTATAAATGATCGCTAGCTCAGGCAACCAGGTTGTTGATTCACGATGATTCCCATGAGGAAGGAATATTCAGATTAAAGCCTCTGCAGTAACTCTTACCCTGTTATCCTGGCTCTTCTGTAGCAGTCAAAGGAGGAAATCCTTCACCCTTAGAAACAGTCTTCAGTATGTAAATCAAAATAATTACAAAGAACAAAACATTGTCCCGCAGGAAATTTCCTGCACTGACTCAAATGGGGAAAAAACACAAAAATCTAAGTTGTTTTCGTCTTCATCAGACACTGATCTTATACTGTGGGTAAATCAGCTGGGCTTGAGTTAAAGCCAAATTTCTCATAGCACTGCTACCTCAAATACTTTACAGAGAATTTGATTTTGTACTGAGGTGGTTTGCTGCAGGTTTGTCTTAACATACTACTATCTATTCCACAAAAGGCTCAAGATATACAGCATTTGTCAGGTTAGTGTTTCTGGAAGAATTTCTCCATTGCGTTTTTCTTTTTTCTCTTCAGAAATGTGCAAAATTTCATACAAAATCAGCTTTCTCTTCTAATTGTTTTGTTACATTTTATTTTCAGAGGCAAAGGGAAAAACGTCACAGCAAAAGAGCCTTGGAATTTTAAAGCTGAGTTAGGGCACTGAAGGGACAAATTCAAACACTGAGTTCTACTGAGCTGCACAAAGCACAAAAGAAATTCCAGAATGCACTGTAATCTCAAACCAGGTAATTGTACAAGTCAGTGGACCAGATCTAAGCACACACAATCCTAGAGGAGTGTGTGTCTATTTGCACCTCTCTCATGTTCATATGCAATTGTGACTGTATATATAACACTGAAGCAACTGCACACATAATAGAAATAACCAGCTTTTATGCTGACAGCTAATAATGGCAGCAGGTAGCTGCTGAAATAGTTCTGCTGTATTCCATTGTGGAGGACCAAAACTGGAAAATAGCATATGTTTTTGCAAGTATTCTCTTAAGAATACTGTCCCTAAGGCTATGTCTGTACTAGTACAGTAGATGGGGCTAGGGCAGTAGACTCAAACACTGATGCACTATCATCCATATTTTTTATCTGTTACCAGAGCCTCCAGTGTGGCTTTGGTCTTTGCCAACTAGCAACTCCCCTGGATATTTTCTGGGCACGGTGCATCTGGATAGCGCATGTCAGACAGGGACTGCTTCCAGCAAGGGGTATGGATGAGGACTGTAGTGAGCTAATGGTTATTAAACTAAAACCCAACGTCTGTTTGCTTCTGATTGCTTACATACATATGTATTCTGACACAATACGGAAATACAAGGCCAGTTCTTCACAGAATTTAAATACTTTTTTAACTTTAAGCACACCAATTCCAAAGAAATACCTATACCTTTAAAGATGGGCACATGTTAAAGCACTTTGGCAAGAAATAAAACTAAGTTTTTAAGCACTTCCACTACACAAATAAATAACAATAAAAAAAGATATAAATATAGATTAGAAAGAAGCTCCTTACTTTCCAGATTTATAGATTAACACCTGCTCATCCCCTAGACAGACACTCAGATAAGAGCAAGTAGTTAAAATGGCTTTGTGGAGACACCTGCCTTCAAAGCCAGGGCACAGATCCTAGTTTATTTAACAGCATAGACATAAATTCATTAGCTGTGCATGAAGTACCTGTTTTGAATTTATATGTGGATATCACATTTGCTTCTAAGTGGTTTGAAAATATTAATTTGTACTAGCTGCACAATGCAATTTGGTACCAAGGCCTTGGAGCTTTTTCTACTGGAACTGGAACTCACAGAAGCAATGCTCTGCAGAAACACAAGGAGAGTTTTTGAGAGCACTCAAGTCTAGGGTTTTGCTCCCTAGCTAACAAATCCTGCCCTTCTGGAGTGCCTGTTGGCTTGGATTTGGTGTTGCACTGAATTGGTTATACTACTTGTGGCTCAGGTGATACCTTCATTGGACTTGCTCAATAATCTTTGCAGTTTTGCTCCAATGGGCATTGTAAATAGTCCTCTGAGTCCTTCATCTACAGCTGAAGGTCATGGTCATGTTTACTGTCAGAAAGCAAATGCTGCATTAGATGGATCAGGAGTGTGATTGGTTATGGCAATTCCTACACTTGATTTTATCCAAAGAAATACTCATGTTTCAGTTTCAATGAGGAAGAGAATAAAAACATATGGAATTTCATTACTTCTCATTAATTTCATTTAATGGATAAAAAGTTCAATATGGGCCATGGGCCTTCTAATTGCAGGGCAGAAAGCTTGAAGTAAAATGACTTTGGGCAGTAAGAACAGAGGAAAAGAAACTGAACGAAGAACAGAAAAGACAAGAAAAATCTTGATGCAACCACATGGGCAGCAAAAGCAATTGCCCTTAGTTATTGTGTCATGGAATGAAAAGCTAAGGCTAATCCCCTTAGCTTTCCCACGTGAAAGTGGAATCCAAAACTAATCCTTTTATAGTAGTTATACCACATGAAATGGGGTGTTTAAACAAATCCCCTTAATCATCATAGCAAGAATCAGGGAGCTGAAGTCAATCCCCTTAGCTATCCTACATGAAACAGGGAACCAAAGCAATCTCCTTAGTTATGCTAAGTTATGCTAGTATTAATAATGAACTCTATCAGCCTTTAAAACTATTTTGATATAAAATTATTAGTACCGTTCTTCTGATATAATATGACCCAACGTGAGTATGCAGTAATATCTATGGTACAGTAAGTTGAACATTACTAGCAAATTTTATGGTGTAAATTATATGTCTAATATTCACCAATTCATGACTTACTAGTCATAAGCATAATGCAAGAATATCTACATATCAGTTAGCTGAGAGGCAAAACAAAATGTTTGAGCTCTTCCTTAAGAAAAATTAAGAAATTGGGAGTATTTGTCATAGTGTGGAAAGCTGACAAAAAGTACTAACAGACGTGCAGAAAAAACATGGAACAAGGCCATATTAAGCATATCATCACATAATTTAACTGTTCTGCCTGCTAACTTAAACTGTTACTTTTTTTTTTTTTTTTACTTACTCTGCAATATGCCCAGTTTTTTTAACACTACTAGTCAATTCCAAAGAAACATTAATAGACTTCTTAAAATAACTGTTGCTAGTTGAATTTGTCCTGGTTTTGGCTGGGATAGAGTTAATTTTCTTCCTACTAGCTGGTCTAGTGCTGTGTTTTGGATTTAGGATGAGAATAATGTTGAGAACACACTGGTGTTTTAGTTGTTGCTGAGCAGTGCTTACACTCGTCAAGGACTTTTCAGCTTCCCCTGCTCTGCCAGGTGCACAAGAAGCTGGGAGGGGGCACAGCCAGGACAGCTGGCCCAGACTGGCCACAGGGCTATGCCATACCGTATGGTGTCTTGCTCAGTATATACAGCTGGAGGGAGTTGGCCACGGGGCAGTGAGCGCTGCTCAGGGACGGGCTGGGCATTGGTCAGTGGGTGGTGAGCAATTGCACTGTACATCACTTGCTTTGTATACTACTACTACTACTACTATTACTACTATTATTACTACTACTACTACTATTTTAATTTTATTTCAATTATTAAACTGTTCTTATTTAAACTCACAAGTTTTTTCACTTTTACTGTTCCGAGTCTCTCCCCCGTCCCACCAGGGGGAGTGAGCAAGTGGCTGTGCAGTGTGTAGTTGCCAGCTGGAGTTAAACCACTACACATACATGTTTCCTCCATTTAGTGATAGCCTTGTTTGGGAGTTTTCATTGCTTTGTTTTTTCAAACAGATCTGGTTGATAAGATCCTTCCCCAACATTAAGATACCCAGAGGCATGTTCACCTCCACCTTCATCTTGTCTCTGTGTGTCCACTGGAAAACTTTTGGTTCTTTCTAAAAAAAACCACAGGATCATCAAGCCTCCAAAAATACAAAGTGAAATCTGTACCATTTTGCCAAGTCAGACCATCCATTCCTGTTCATTTCAAGGTTATATACTTAACAAAACAAAACGCCAGCTAGAACATCTGCATTCTTCAAGTGTTGTCCTACATCTCAACAGCACTTGTGATGTTTCAATTTATTTCTGCAAGTCACGTATTATCTTTTAAACTCTCAGGAAGGGATTCTTTTGATTAAATACAATAGAGGAGGATTATCCTCTTAAATCTGAAATATAGTTATAATTATTATTCATATACACCTGACTTTCTATTGGATTTTTCTATTTTGTTCTTCACAGAATTGTGATTATTAAAAATAATTCTGTTTCCTTATTAGCAGTCAATAAACATATCTACAAACTATCTATTTTCCACTTTTTGAAGTAGCTTATTAGAATTATGTGAAGAGTATCCAATTCTGCCATGTGTGCTTACATAAATACACAATCCATGTAGTAAAGGTCTATATACTTGCTTGGATCCCTTTGTAGGGTATGCACATTAAATCATGTGTGCAAATTACTGTGTAAAGTGTCTCTTCTTAAATCTGAAGTTTTCAATTCTTTATATTTTGGACTAGCAACTGCTGCACACTTTAAATGTTAACTGTTCCTCAGAGAAGAGTTTTCAAGCTCAAGTGTTGTACTAGAGGGTTAGGGAAAGACATCTACTGGCAGAGAGAGCAAAGCAGAGAAGAATTTCTTCAACACTACACTGACTGAAGTCCAGCTGGAGTATTTTTTTCAGTAGTCTCAGGCCTAGTTGTACTACTCCAATGTGTATAAGTGGGCCAGGATCTCATCTCAGCCCTGAGTTCATGGAAGACTTGTCTTAGAGTCAGCAAGTAGGATCACTTCAAAGCAGCAAGGAGGAGGTCAATAGGCAAGCAGTGTGCACAATCCAACACTGCTCCACTAACTACTGCTTCTTGGCCATCTTGTAGCTAGCAATAGTCATAGCCTACATGTCTACTCAAGTTTTTAGCATGAATTCATGGACAAGGAAGGACATGTCACTGAGGAAGCTGGTAAAAAAGGGACCTTTTGACAGAAGATAAAATACAGACAAAGGAAAAGAAACAGAGCAAGGAAAAGCAGGGAGAAAACTATCTCTACCTACAAGGAAGAAACCCAAATGTATTAAGCCCTTGAGGACTGCAGCTAACATTAAGATTGCAGATAATGTCAAAATGGTAGTGATACACTTTCTCAAAAAGAAACGGAAAAGTGTGTCTCAGCACCACAAGGGAAAAAACTCTGGGAAGTAGAGCAGTATTTAATTGTGCCCCAAACTGTTCCTAATTGCTGTACTAAGATCCAGTTGGTGAGAATTCCAGTGGAGCATAAAAACTATTCGTACAATCTTTCCATCCTTACACCTGTTAAACCTGTTGGTACCCATGTTACAGCTCATCATTTCAAGCACCATCAGAACATAAATGATTTACTGCAATTTGCAAAGAGGACTATGTGTGTGCTTAAGTATTTAAGACAGGCTTAGAGAATGCTTTAAGCTTGCAGATTTCTTGACAAATTGGTTACTTTTCTGTAACTTCAAAAATTCATTCAATATATTTAAACATCTGTAAAAGGTTCAAAAGTAAAGCTGGGGGGAGGGTTGGTTTCTTAAATTTCTGTAAATTCTAAGTAAAGGCTTCCAATATAAGGTCAGGCTACTGCAAACCATTAAGAATATATTAATTCTTTCATTTTCATTATACATAGAAGATCCACTTTTAGAAAATAAATTATTCCTGTCACTAAAAATGATAAAAGGAAAACAGCAGTTTTCCTAGAGTTTCCCTCAGTTACTGAGCACAGCATATGAGTAAAAAGCAGTAACTGGTTCTGAGACAGTGAAGCATCTTTCCCTGCTGCCACTTTTACCTTTTTGTCTTGGAAAAAAAACCATTTTTGTGGCTTTTTAAAAATCCAGTGAGATTGCTTTTCAGAATACCTAGATATTTATCAACTACTTAAGCAGTTATGAGACCATTTCCTAACACACACAGGAATTCCAAGGGGTATTTCCCATGAGTTCAGTATAGTGGTTCTTAGTCTCTAAAAATATAATGGTTCAGATGAAGAGATGTTCAGCATGCACCTGGTATTTCCATAAATATTGCTTTTCTTCCACTTCCCTTTTATCCTTTCTTTTCCATGATTTTGTAATGAAGGCAATATTCAATTTGAGGTTCTTCATAGCTCCATGTGTGTGCACAGTGAATGCTGAATTATAACAGAACAATATTATATTTAATTGGGAATGGATATGAGTGAGTTTTTTGAATTTCAGAGTATTTACCTGTTGGCAGAAACCATAAAGATTCTGTAATACAACACTGCTGAAAATATACTCCATGCAATTTAAATTAATCATTCCTCCTCCCTCAACCTAGTATGTTTCCTTCTCAAAATATGATTCTCTCTCTACAGAAAAAAAAAAAAAAAAAAAAAAAAAAAAAACCCAAAACCAAGAATGTGTTAATTTTCACTAAATTATACTTTTTTCTTACTGCCCTTTTTGGCAAGCCAAGATATTGTAAACTTCTGAATGCAACATATGAATGTGAAACCTACAGAGACTTAAAAGCTATTTTTCATGCACTGAGTACATAGATATGCAACCCGTGTATGGTACTCTGATTTATTTTAAGTTCCAACCAATATATTTTTGAAAAAAACAATACAGGATTTAGCACACATTTCGTAGGACTGCACAACTGAAAAAGTTAAATGTTTACTGTGCTCCACTACTTACAGTGTTTCTCATACCTACAATGAGAAACATTACAGAAAATATAAATACTGCTACTGCCACTCTGTGCCCCCTTTTGCTATATAATATACAACATACACTGAAAAATAATCAATTTTCTTTGTGCATTATAATTAAAGAATGTGTTACACGAGATACATTAGAAATCAGTATCCTAAGAAAATGAACTAAATAGTTTTACATTTGCTGTTTGGCAGTTTGAGGGCATTGAGTGCATGAACTGGTTCTAACCAAAGTATAAACAAACTTTTTTAAGGAAAAAAAGGTTGGTATTTTGTATTGAACAGCACTTCTCTGCATCAAGGATTACAAGACTGCCTGCTTTGTTTCCTTTTTCTTTATTATGGATTTTTTTTTTTGCTACTCAAAAGTGATTTAAAGAAAAAACAAAAAAACAACAGAGTCCTTAATGGTCATGAAAGCATACAGTCAAGCAAGAAAGTAAAGAGTATTTGGTGTGAGGAGGGAGTCAGGGAACTTTGATCTTGGGCAAAAAAGAGCCCAACTCATTAAGGGCCATATTGCTTCATTATTAAGTTGATACACTTGAATTTCAGCTATGTGTCTTCAACATGGATTTTACCCCCCTTTGTATGTTTTATGTTAAATATTTGAATAGTCATGGAGGATGAAATGGAGATGAGAAGCTCCTAACTTGACATCCTAGTAAGAGGTCATCCGACTAGAAAATCAGTAAGAAAAATTCTTCTGCTTCACACATGGCCCATAGTTCCAGCTATATACAGGAAATTCTGCTTTTGCTAGGAATATATTTGTATACTCCACCATCTAAATTAAACAGGAATGGAAAAATATTGCAAAAAGTGTATGCAACATTACTATCATAAAGTTCAGACCTACTACACAATACATTAAAAATACAACAAATTGCTTTTGGTTGAGCAGTTCAGAGACTACTTCTATTGCTTTACTATTACAGATTATTATTTAAGTATATAGTTGTTCTGTACTGAACCATTCAAATATGTTTATAATCCTCCCTCATTATATCTTCTTTCCTACAAGTGTGTTTTTTTTTTTTTTTAGTTTACAGGACATTATATCTCATTGTTTAGGCTATGAATACTTTAGATCTGTGACTGCACAGTGGCAAGCACAAATGGGCCCAAATATGTCTGCGATATCCAAATAAGAACACAATGATGTATTTTGCCAATAGCTATCCTCTGTGGAATCTGTAATTACATGTTTCACACAAAACCAAATGAAAAATAATCAGGATACTGCCCAAATGTATGTACAAAAAAATGAGGATGACAAATAAATAATATCTCTTCTTCACAGTGCCTGGCACATTTTGTGAATTTAACCATTTCAGATGGAACATGCTCTGGTAGCCCTGCATCCATCCAATATATACTCAGATTCCCAGCACAGTCACAGCTAATTTTGTGACCAGGGTTTTCAGATCCCATATGCAGACAAATTAAGATTTTTGCTGTTTTAACAGGAAATACAGATGAAAACAAAAACTCAGGCATGCACCAAATTACTCAAGACACTGGCAGTCCCAGGGACACAGTTTCCAAGAAAACCTTTTATGTTCTACAAGGTGCTTCTAAAAGAAACATGGAAACTTGACTCCCATAGGCAGGTCATCTCATAGGAGCAACAGCAATTCCTCTAGAAAAGCTTCAGACATTTAACTAGATCTTGGATATACCTAATTGTTTAATCCCTGCAGATGGAAATTAATCCCCAAAAATATCCCTCAACTTACCTTCTTCCTCATACAACATGTCTTGACCATCAAAAAAGGATTTTAAATATGGCATTGCAGAGCATAGTGTTTGATTATGTCCAAATTACAGCTCAAATACATGATTTCAAATATTTTTCTTAATGTCGGCTCTGTAAATTTCCCATATTGTGTGAAAATCTGATTAGCTTCCTTCTTTTTCCTTCATCCCTGTCAAATGCTCTGACAGCTAAATCCCTACCTTCTATTAAACTTGTTATTAAAACCACAGCCTCTGTGACACCTCTGAAATCCTGCTGGTGAGCTTTCATAGATGTAACTACATATAAAGATTATGCAGTTGAACTGCTGTAATAGAGGAAGAAGTTAGACTTTTGGATGCATCTTTTTCTCAAGTTCCTAGTTAAAACTGCTTCTTGCTACTTCTGCAACATCTGTCCACACGCATGCAATTCTCTGTTCCAGAGCTATTTGCTTGGAATAAAACTGAAACACCTTCAGATATGTGTCTTTTTGTGGTTCTGACATTTTTTCCTGTTGACTTTCACACAACTTTAATTTTAAATATGTTTTCTGGATCTGGCTGGGATAGAGTTAATTTTCTTCACAGTTGTCTGTATGGTCCTGTGTTTTAGACTGGTGACCAAAACAGTGCTGATAACACACCAGTGTTTTAGCTGTTGCTGAAAAGTTCTTGCACAGCATCAAGGCCACCTCTGTTTCTCACTTTGCCCTCTCAAGGGTAGGCTAAGGGTGGGCAAGAGGTGGGGAGGGGCCACAGACGGGACAGCTGACACAAACTGACCAAAGGGATGTTCCATCCCATATAATGTCATGCTCAGCAATAAAGCTGGGTGGGGGAAAGGGGGGTAGTTTTTTCAAAGTAGCCATTGCTTGGAGACTGGCTGGGCATCAGTCTGCTGGTGGAACGTGGTGAGTAATTGCCTTTGCATCACTTTTTCTTTTCCCCCCACTTACTAAACTGTCTTTATCTTGACCCACAAGTTTTTGCCTTTCCGACTCTCTCCCTCATCCCGCTGGGTGGGAACGAGCAAGCAACTGGAATGAGGCTTAGCTGTTGTCTGGAGCAAACCCACGACAATATGCCATTAAAGATGCAGAGGATGTCTTTGAACTATGATGCCTTGTTCACAGAGTCACAATTCTCCAACCACAGAGCAGACTAGGAACTGATAAATACAATCACATTTCTTGATTCTGGTTTTAAGTGCCCTATCTTATTCACCCCACAAAGCCTGACCTTAAGCTATGTTTATAAAGATGGTTTAGCAAACATACCATGCTGTGACCTTTTTCAGCCATTACATTGGGTATCACATGATGCATGATTAAAAGTAGCTTACAATACTCAAGCACAGATTACAGAGACTAGGAAGTATTATCATATATCATCATAAATATCATATATTAGCTATGAAAAATGAAACACTGAAGGTTTTTTTCTATTCAGACTTTTAAAGATCAGTTGTTTGGTAAATATTTAGAACACAGAAGTCACACAGGATGATATAAATATTTTGTTCAGGAACACTCACTGGAGGATGATGTATATTTATATATCTAGGAGTGGGAATACCACTTTTACCTAAGGGATAGATCACTATGTGGTATAAAACTGCAGTTCTAGAAGACAATTCTCACACAGTGAGAATCAACTGAACATGAGCTCCCAATATTATTACTGTAGTGAGAAAGCCTAGAGGGATCTCGTTGATGTTTAAACAGGAGAACAGTAAAGAAAAGTGGCATAATGATTTGTAACTATAGAAAATCATGAAATTGACTGTAAATACTACATATTTGTGTCCATATTTTCAAAAAAGAAGAGCCACATGATGATTTGAATCTCAGAGAAGTGGGAGGAGGAGCAATGAAGGACTTCATCAATTTAGATACAGTATGAGGCTGAGAAGGAAGACTGACAGTAGGAACCGTTTTTTAAACAGTGATCTAATTAATTAATGGAACAAATTACCAAGGGGAATTATGGTTTCTTTATGTCTTTTAAAAAGTTATACTTCAGTGAAATACTTGTTACTGAGTAAATGCAATGGTGAGGCTTGAAATCTTACAGCTTCTGATATAAGGGCGATCTGATGAATTGTTCCTTCTGGTTATAAAGAATTTAAATATCTCTTGAGTTCTAACAGTTACACTATTAAAAGTGAAGATCAGAAGTACTGATGATATTGTAATTCACACTGCTACGTGAAATGTTCAAATCACAGTCATCCATAAAATCAATATTGTAGTAGCCATATGGATATGCAAATTTATACGTTTACAAATACACATAACCTATCTGGTTTCTATTTCATAGATAAATCCAAATGACGGGGAACTACAGTTTGCAGAATTTGCATTTCTTTCACGCTATAATCTGCGCTATTTATTTGCTGTTATCTTTTGTACAATAAATTGTACAATTTTGTACAAAATTCTCTGATTGTAGATAACAAAATAATATGAAGTGCAGAACTAAATTGTGGACACCGAGTATCACCGTATCTACCATACACTCCCTATCTTTTTCTTATGATGCCATACTGCTGCCTGATCATGTTCAATGCACTAACCTCATTTTCTGTTTGTGTATTAGTGATTTCACTATGCACGTCTTAGTCTTATATCTCAGATACTTGTTTATGTTTTGCTTGGTTATCTTGCTATCTTTTACCACTTTCATATTACTTGCTCTGTTCTCTTTTATTTATCATTTCCCCACCTTATATTCCTTCTTACTATATTTTGTGTGTTGTGCCTAAAGCTTGTATTATCATTTCACACAGTAAAGTCATACTGCCTTTGTTTGTTCTTTTCTTTAGTCAACTTTCTTAGCTAACTGCTTACACCGCTTTCTACTCTTTATGCATCCAATGACTTTGTACTGGAGAGTGCTACTTTTTTTGCTAATTGCTTTGTTTATTGATAGTTTTAATAAAGGAATGGGCCTAAGCTTTTCTCTCTTTCTTATAAAATAATCAATCCACTTAAAAAAATTAATAGTTAAAAATCTGAAGTATTGTATAAGAATGTTCCAAGACATACTGGCCCAATCACCTTCAGAGATATCACTTAAAAATGAAGGTGAAGATGGATGTGGCTACATTGAAAGAAATGTTTGCAGGTTGGCACTGGAAAACCTCAGTATCATCTCTGATTACAGCATAAAAAAGATTGGTAAGTGAGTACTGGTGACAAACAGTACTATGCCATTCAAAAATGTTTTACCATAAAGTATAGGAATGTCTGCTAATTAGCTAAAAAGTGAATTGTTGACTGATGCATATACTGCAAAACAATTATTTTAACAGAGAGGGTAGGGGAAAAAAATCAGTACTTTGATAAGTTCAGTCTCAACAAATTCATAACGGAAAAAACACCCTACAGCTGTATATTGGTGAGAGTTATTAAAAATCGTAAAAGATCCCCCAAAGAAAGAAGATATTTAAAACAGATTTACTTCTGTGGATAAGTCAATAGGAAAATTACCAATTGACAAGGAAGCTGTTCAAATAACTGCAGGAACTGGGATTAAAATAGTTTCATCACTCACACAGCTGTCAAATAATTTAGAGGCCTTCTAGTAGGCTCTTTACTGCTGAAGCTATACATTTTGCCTACCATGACAAGTCAAGGTAGCTTGTACAAGTCCCTTCCACATGTAAATAATTTCTCACAGCCTTGTGTTATGAGTCACCTTGCCCTTCTATTACGCTAATTTTAAAATGTTTTTGGAGTTTATGAAGTGGCTACACACAAGTTAAAATTTAGATTAATGTTAGAAACAGAATATTTTTTCATGATTTTCTTCTTCAAATAAGAACACTTTATTCCAAATTAACAGTTGCAAAGTAGATTCAGCTCATGCAAAATAAGGCATTGTTACACTTGAGTAGGAGTACTTATGGGAGAAGTTTATCAGGAATAGACAGGCCCTTATGACAATAGCCTCCAAACCATAGCTCATAAAAAAACTTTGCTCACAAAATTGTGTTACATTGCTTAATGCAATGGGAAATAAATAATAATTTAAAAAAAGTTACACTGAAGTCAGAAGGAAAAAAGCCCAACAACTGGAGTTGCCCAAGGTACATTATTTTATTAGTATTACTGCTAATGGATAAGTGAAGGTTGTTGACCACTACATTTCAGTTAGGCTTTCAGGTTTTTTTCCTTTCCTCCCTAATTTTCCAAACCTTATTAACCACTTAAACAGTGCTTAATCCTCTAGAAAAAAGCTGCCCTTCTAACAGGCACAGCACCACAGGTTGTAGTGAGAAAACCCGAGAAAAATTATCCTGTCCCGAAGGTCAGCAATATGACTTCAGCTGGAACCCTGCATAATGGTTCACATGAACTCGACTGGCCTGCCCACTAGCTCACGTTCACGTCCTCTTTTGAAACCTGTGAAGGGGTGCCTTCACATTTTTTGCATCACTCCACAAAAACTTATTCTGCATTTTCAAGGTTATGGAGTGACAGTTTGTTGAGTAAATATCTGCTTTCATTCCACAGCAAATGCTTTTTCATAAATCAATCGGTCATTTTGAACTATAGCCCAAAGAACAGAGGAAGTATCAGATGTGTCCATTATTAAAGTAGAAATTTTAGACAGCCCATCACTGAGAAGCTAAATTGGAACTCAATCAACAAAAGGTGATTCTATTGACCTCAAAGATATTAATGTTTTACACCGCATTTTTGTAGCTCTAAGCACTTAATTTATTACCTGTTCAAAATACGAGGAAAAAAATTTGACAAGCAAATAAAGAAAACATATTTGTAAGAAAAACTATTGTATTCTCATGCTTCTGGAAGGTTGTACAAATAACTGGGAAGAAAATGAACAAATAAAATCATATATTATATTACCAAGGAATGGATAACGCAGTTGTGCATGACTCATCTTTGCAGATAAATGATGGGATTGCATACAAATGCCACATACAAAACTACTGTGTTGTATCTTTATTTGCTTGGGTAGGTACCTCTGGAGGTTACCAAAACTGCTGAAAGCTTGCAAACATTATGTTATGAATCTACTATAAATAAAAAGTCTGGGAGGTGAAGGTTAAGGTTCTGCAAATTCCAAAAGAATACCTCCTAATTTTTTTCTCCTACTTCACCCTAGCCTGTTAGTTTAAAATCTCTGAGGCATAATCAATATTACCCAAAGCCCAAGCATTAATATTTCAGTTGCTATTTAATGGAAACATTCTTTGTGACTGAGTATGCCAGTAAATTAATGACTTCTGTTAATGTCACAGTCTCAAGAAAACCTATCATCCCATCCTCCCAACCTCAAAAATGTTCATCAGAGCAGTAACTGTTTGTCAATGACATTTTTCTTACACGTGTAAACACCGCACATCCACTAATTTTTGGGAAAAAAAAAAAGTTTGATTAAAGTAACATGTAAGATTTACACAGTGTCTGAACAAAAATCTCTATCAAAAGCACAAACAAACCAAAACCTGTCACTTTCCTCCAGGAAAATGCTGATGTGCCCATCATGGGACAAAATAGGTTCTTATTTCTGCAGTGATAATCTCAATCACACCAATAATTACGCCATATTCTGAATTATATTAGGACAGATAAGTAACTCGGATTAGATAACACTGTGAGCATAAAACAACATCTCTGATGTTTGCGCAAGATTTACAAAGACAACAGTTTTACTGTTGTTTACTAAATCAGTAAGTATAATAGGAGTTATTAGCCAATCCCAAAAGCACTATTTTGCCTTACATTTTAATAAGACTCAGGTAATAATTAACGTGAACATTGGCCTTTTGTTTCAGAGACTGCATACAAAAGTGACATGAAGAAGCATACAAATGTCATATTCTGTTAATTACATGAGCATTTGTACGCTCAATTTTCTTCTTACCTTTGTGGAAGGTACAGGATCCCGGAATAATTTAAATAGAAACAGTTTTGAAATACATTCCAGTTCAGTTTTTAACTATAGTATCTTTAATATTTTATAAGCCAAAGTAATGTATGTTTTCATATTTTAATAACTTTATGCAATTTTTCAGTATGATCAAATATCTAAACCAAAATGTACATTTGGTATATTTTAATGAAGTTTGTCAGAATGACAGTAACTCTGAAAAATCAGCAAACATTGATTTTAATCAGCAGTTCTGTATTACTCTCAGTGAGTGAGAGAAACAACTCTCATTTCATATAAGTCATTTGTCTCCACTATTTATTTTGGGTTTTTTTGCTTGTTCCTTCTTTCTGCACCATTTCAGAGGTGCAGCATTGCTACTAGGTCCCACTACTCACAGCAGCCTTTCCTGGAATATTGACCTAAGGCATTTTCCCTCATTCCACTGTGAGAAATGGAGAACCTTGTTTGTCAGCATATCCAGTCATCTCCTGCTGTATGTGACCAAGATCTTACAGTCTCTTTCTTAAATGGATCGTGCTTTCCAAATCATGGATACTCATCTGTACAATTTCCCAAAAAGTTTGTTCAAAAACTTTTTTGTTGCAGTGCACATGAATCTTTATCCCATTTACAGCTTAGATTAATTTGTTAACAGTTTAGACATATTTTCTTCCTGAGTTAACAGTACATGTACACTTCTCTGAACTACCTCTCCATACTTTATTTATCCAGTTCCTCTCACAGTTTTCACTCGAGCCTCTTCTGCCTATTTTATGTCCCAGAAAGCCTTATTCTGTGTGTTTTCCTCATGCTACAAACCACTTTTCTCCCACATATTTACTCTAGCTACTTTTTTTAAAAACCAACTTGTACTTCTTTGGGAAATTCTCTAATAATTGAATCCCAAGTATTGACTTAAATGTAAACTCCTTGTACTCTGCTAAGTGCTGCCAATTCTTAAAGCACAGCAAAGACACCTGAAAACCTCAATATGCTGCAAAACTAATGTTAAGGATATGTATAACCAACCACAATAGGTATGTTGTAATAGCTATGTTTTAAATCAACTTTGAATGCAGGGGTTTTTGTGCTTGTATATTGTGGTTATTGTTACTGGAGTAACTAAAGCTTTTAAGAATTTACAGAATAACTGAAATTATATCTTGTGTGTTTTCCAAATACCAGCCTCCCTGTTCAATTCAATGGAGCTCATCATAAAGCTAGAGCAAAAAATTCCTCACTGTATTTTCTCATCATGGTATATGACAGTATTTGTTTTTTGCTAAAGCAAAAATTCCTCACTGTATTTTCTCATCATAGTGTATGACAGTATTTGCTTTGTCCAGGATTTTTGAAGGAAATAAAACTTTCAGAATTATAACTCAGATTGCATGAGACTGCATAGAAAATGTAAAACACAGAAGTATCTGTAACAGACTGAAATTGTGTCTAGGAATACAAAGAACTGGAAAACCCTGAAAAAGAGTAATCCATAAAGTTGAAAATAGGCTGAGATTAAGAAATGTCACATTGCTTGAAATCCCTGAGGGAAGAGACACAGAAGGCATTTTATAAAAACGGATTATTAAGGTGCTGAGGATAGACAATTTCTACTTCCTTCTGGAACAGATCACAATAAAATAACTAAAAATGAAACACGATATTTCACTCAGAAAAACAGTATTTTCTGAGCTCATTTCAGAGAAGCCAATAATTGTATGCCTCATACACAAGAATTGAGAGATAATGCCAGTTAATATAAAAATAAGTGATATACAATATGCACAGTGACATCAGAACTAGAAGCTGATAAAATCGGTGTTAAATGCTCCAGTATACTGTATCTTAATTAAACTACAAATGCCTCTGATATTCTGTTACGCACATTAGCTGAGTGGAAAGAGAAGACGGGTTTTGGTAGCCACTACAGTAGCCAATGATGGTTGAACTTCAAAGAGTAAAAATGCTCCTTTTTCCCACCCTCACCTGGCCACACCATCTCCAAGTATACCAGGCACCTCTAACCAGGCACCCCCAGGGGCCTGTATGCAATGCCAAGTGCCTCCTGGCAATCTGTACCAACAATACTGTGAATCTATGTAAGACATTAAACTGGAATAGCAAACTTTAATCTAGAAGGGTCAGTGCAGGGAAAAAAAAAAAAACAACCCAACAACAACCAAACAAAACTATTTAAATATTTTCTCTAACTGTTTAAACTGGTTTAATGACATGAACATATTTATAGTGTTTTTCTGATTTAGCTAAGCTGATACCATTTTACCAGATGCTAATGTCCATATTAATCCTCACTTAAATCATTAAAAGTTTTGTTTCTAGTTATAAAATTGTAATTGATTTTTCCTTTTATTTCACAAAAAATGTAGTCATAACGCATTCCTCCAGCATAGAAATTTTTAATATGGAACTTTACGATGTGTAACAGTTAGTATCACAGTTAAAGTAAGATAGATTCTTAACACTCAGAAAAGCAAGAAAAGGGCATAATAATGTGTACTCATGTCATTCTCACATCTGTTATTCCTACTTACAACACAGCCTGCTCCAGTCCTGAGAACAACTAAAATCTGACAAGTCTATATTGCAAGAATATCCACTCAGGTATAACAGCCGTTCACTTTCAGTGTGGCAGAATGCCAACATCAAGACAATAAAACCAAAATGGTGACTTACCCCATTTAAAGGAAATGTTTTCCATCCTAGTTCTCCAAGGGCAGCTGTAGTATCAAGTAACACAACTGAAAATGGAAAAAGAAATTGTATGTTTGTGGTATTGCTTAGATTAGACATATACAACACAATAAAGTATTAAACTGGTATGAATTGAAATAGCCATATTAGCCAGGTACATCTGCTTAAAGCTATTAAAGCAATTAAAATGTTGGAGTATGAATAAAAACAGAATCTAAACATTTAGGCTTTCATGGCTTAAATTTCATTATCAAATGTCTCAGAAGATACAATTCATACAAAATGTAAATCTTTTGCAGAAATCATTGCCGAATCACAATACACTACCAATGTTTCATCATTAAAAGGCACCTGAATCAGCATGCACATTGCTGCAATCCTTTGCCTGGAAATCTAGAAAGACTGCATATGGACTTAAGCATGAAAGCTAATGAATAAAAACGGAGTTTCAAAAGTAAGATGTTTAAAAAAACCCCATAAACTTCCCAGAAATAAAGTTATACAATATAAACAATTGTATAATTCAGAAAGAATACAGAAAGACTCACAATTTTAGAGTCGATATTTTAGCTGGAACATGACAGTGCTGAAAGCTGCTACATCTATTTTGCATCATTTCTGCCATATTCATTTCAGTTTTTTAATAGATGACAGGATGTGCATTATTGTACTTGTATGTTACAAAATGTTTCTGCATTGTTTTACCATGTTAAATTACATTAGCTTCATTTTTCTCTTCCTTTCACTAATAATGCAAAAATTATACAGAAAACAGCTCACAGTGATAAGGAAGCTGATTGTAAACTAAATATTTAGTACACGAGACATCGTACCTACATGTACTACTGCCCTCTAATGGAATTGTTTAATTTGACCCTCTAATTTAAGAAATGTAAATTAAGATTTAAACATAAAATTAAGCATTGTATAGGGCAGTTTATTTTAATTATCAAGTTAATGTGTTTTGAATGCTCAGTTCCTCCTTACAGCCCACAAATTCCAGTTCTTCTTTGGATGGTTAAACAATGGAGAAAAATGAAGCTATTAGTTTGGAACATGACACCACTATCCATACATTTGGGGGTTTTATGCTGTTGTGCACTATCTTCCACCTCTTATCTGTCCAAACAATCAATGTACGGCTATCTATAATGTGTTTCTATAAAGCAATACAGCAGCAGCAGCACAAGCCAAGTCATATTTTTTTGCCTTATGGAAAAGGCACATTGGCATAGAAACTGTGTGAACTCGCCAGTTTATAAGAGGAAACTTGACCTAGCATCTTCCTTTGTCTTTTGTATTAGTGACAATTAGAGTTCCTCTATATTTGAATGTGCGTTGACTTTTAACCTGAAACTGAAATAGTCTTACCAGCAAATTTACAGTCAGGTAACAAGCTCAACATTAACCAAATAAAAGTTTAATGATTTATTTGAAGAAACTAATGACATTTTTAAAAGGATATTCAACTAAGCGGAGTATTCTGCTCTCCACTTCTTCACCACTTCACCACTTTATGAAGCTTTGTGAATAACTTGAAGATAAATGAAATATTTTTTACAAGCTCTATTTTACTTCCAAAAAATGGAATTACTATACCCACTGAGACTATTGCTGCCTTCTGCTTACTTACAAAGCTGTGATTTACAGCTGTCAGTATTTTCTATTTGCATCAGGCTACCATGCTCTTGTTGAAGAGTCAGAGAAGTGTCTTCCCTTTTGGCCTGTGATGCAGCAGTTTCCTATGTAAAGTTATAATGTACTGGGGATCTGTCACCTCCAAAAAAATTAAGCCACTGGGTTTAGACATTTCCTTTTCATATAATTTGCAAGACAAAATGCTCAGCTGCCTTCTGAGAATATTTCAGTTCATCTTAGGAGTTTGTTTTCTTCTTTCCAACTCTCCTCCCCTCCTCTCTCAACCCAGCAAAAATGGACTATTTGTAAATACACTTGGTTTTCAGCTGAGGTTATATCTTGCTACTTATCAAGTGCTATTCTGATGATATTTTAATTCTTTAAGACAGAATTAAATAAATAATCAAATGAAGAACACTATATGTTACTGCTGAAACTATGGATCTGCAGGTAGAAATTAACTGTTTCTACAACAGCGTTGGGGCTTGAAGTGCCATTTCAGTTTTACAATTTTTGTGGTAGCAGGACCATGATTTAATAAACATCATCCAGGTATTCAAAACTAATACTTCCAAGGAACAAGCCCCAAAGTAAAGGAAGGAAAACTAATTCATTACTTCAGTGGAGCCTGAATTAATTAATTCCTTGGCCAAATTAATCAGGTACTACTTGAAAGCTCAAAGCTGTACATCAAAAAAATTAAAAACTAGAATAAATTCATCACTGAAAGTATGCTAAGTTTAAATTTAGTTGAACCATGATCTAATAATATTTCTTGTATACATTTACCAAGCAGTCCCTATCAAATAACTGAGTTTTGTTAAAATACCATTTTTGATATGTTTTACATGTCAAGCATCTTGCATGCTCACATATGCTCACCTATATCTACCACATCTCTTAGGACCTCAAACTGGAGAATTCAACCAACCAACCAACCACTAGCCACAATTAGAATGCTATCACCTTCAGAGTCAGAAACGAAAATTATAAAAATTAAAAGACTGTCTTTCCAACAGTACTTGTATTACAAGACATAAAATAATTATCAATCAAAAATGTGCAAATACTGGCAGATCAAGTAAACATTATGTTTATGGCAAGGAAATACAACCCCAGTAAAGCAGTGAAATCAACAGAGCCGGCTATACAAATGAGGTCATGAATAAAGTAATAAAATGCTCGCACACTTCAGTGATTCAGAGATATCTACATGATAGATGACTTCAGTGTGGGATAGAGATACCCAAGCTATCTTTAAATGAGGTAATTAAGAAGCAGTCTAGCCCCAGAAGCACAGACCTGATGGCAGACAAATTTGCACTGCCAAGAAGCCTCCAACTCGCAGCTCCTTGGCAGAAAATTCACTCTGCCAAAAAAATCCAGACTAAGAGGAATGCCCACATGTATACATCTGAATTACATAAAGAAATTAACGCTTCTCCTCTGACCACAGAACAGTGAAAGTTTCTGAAGAACTGGAAATTCACATGCAAAGGAACTAAAAAGAGATGGTGGACATTACACCCATGATGCTTAAAATGAGAGAAAATTCCCTAAAAAGTTAATGGATCCAGGAAGCTATATTTTGTGACCCTTGTCCCTATGTTTACTTATTTATACTCCTTTATATGCCATAAAAAGCCCCATTCCTTTTAAATAAGACTTCATGCAAAGTGTCCATTATGGACAAGCCATTAGCTGCCAGCATAAGCAAAAGTATGTGTCTGGAACTACTGCAGTTAATATTTATGAAAAAAGCTATAAATAAATTGGTTGCAACTAGAGCAATGTTATTGACATTTCTGACATCCAACCTCCACTTACAGCAGCCAGTTTTTTGAGGTGACGTAGAGTGTAAAACTTGCAGAGTGAACAAGAGTGAAAGAGTGTAGATCTGCCATTACAAAGTCATCTCACGATTCAAAATGAACTCAAACATACTTTAAAAAAAAAAACCTCTTTGGATAAAAAGAACTTAGATTTAGCACTTGCATGTCCTTCCTTAAATAACCGAGCTAGGGATACTGTCACTTGCCCAACAATAACATAAAGACTTAAACATACAGCTGTAAACCTATTGTTTCCGTTAACTGCACAGTTCATACTTAGAATTTAAAAGTGTTTTGCTTTGTTTTCCAGTACATACTTTAACAGATATTACATTATTATAACTCATTATGCCACACTGAGCTCCAGTTTTCTTTTTTTTGGACATATCTTACACTCCTATTATTAGACTTTACAATTGAAATTAATCTTTTCAGAGGTTTTGCCTGGTCCTGAGGGAACTGTTTTATTTAAAATTATGATGAGCAGAGCTCCAAGGACTGATGGTGTGGAATTTTAATTCTAATTCCAAAATACTGTTCTGAAGATGAACCCTACAATCTTATCTGTACAACCAAGGAAAAAGCCTTCCAAACATTCATTTCACCACTTTCTTTTCTCCTCTTCTTTCTTTACACACCTCTAGACAGTATCACCTAACAGTTTTAAATGAATAAAGGATTTTGGCCAACGTCATGGAACCATAGTCCAACATCAGAATAGGCCATCAGATCACCCAGCTTGACCTTCCGCTCATTGTAGACTAACACATTTCACCGTTACCTCTATAGTGGATAAACAGAAGATTTGCAAGGAAAATAGAACGACAAACAGACATTAATTCCTTAAGACAACACTCGTAACTCAGGGAGCTGCAGAGAAATACCAATATGGAAAACTCCAAGAACAAATGTCGAGACTCAGAAGAAGACAACTTGGCAAGACACAGACCAGCTCACTCCAACACATCCCACCCAGCTGACAACTGCTGGGCTGGCAGACTTGCCAGGTGCCTGCATTGGGAGTGGGGAGCATTTGCTGCTTAGCCTGGCAGCACGTTTGCCTTATTTGCCTGCTCTGTGGCTTCACCCTCAAACACATGCCATGCCCTCAGCAGCTACAGATTTCTTGTGTGCAGAATCTCTCTGCTGCACTGGGTAAAAGATGCCCAAATAAAAGATGGAAAGCTTCAGTAGCTTCCAAAAGGGTAGGCAGTCATTACAGATGATACCCAGAAACAGGGAAAACTGGCACAATTTTTTTTTTTTCTCTGAGAACTTACTTATAAATATAAACTGATTGCAGTCAATAAGACAAACACACTGAGCTTCTAAAGCCTCTCACTTCCAGTCCGTAAGAGAGTTGTTGCCCTCTTCTGAAGTGTTTGCACTTTTTTTCCAGGTTTTATGGTCTTTTTCATTTTTAAAAACAGGATCACCTGCAGTATTCTGAAATCACTCCTTCTAACAATATACATTAAGATAAAGAACCCTACCTATTTTTATATCCTGTCTATATATCCAAGGTCACATTAGCCTATTTTTTACTGCAGCATTGCACTCATAGACAGTTATCAGTCCATCAATATCACTGTCCTCTACATAATCACTCCTTTTCATCATTATTTTTCAGTTTGGGTTGTATTTTCGTTCTTGAATGTACAAAGATCCATTTCTTTACATTAAAACAAGTTTTACTGTTAAGGGCTGACCTTTACTGAATGATAAAGGCTGTTCCCTGTCTGCACATCCTCTTTCTTTATTTACTTACTACTCTTTTGTCAGCTATTGATTTTATATTTATTTCCACGTTACTAATGAAAAAAGTTGACCAGTTAGAATTTTGAATGGTGTATAAGGAATATCTCAAATTCTGTGATTTAACAGTCACTGAAAACTACTTTAAGGTTTCTTAGACCTCAGTTTTTTAAAATCCATTTACTAAAAATTTTGGTAAGCTTTTTACTGTCAGAACGCTTTGTGATATTTGGTCATACTTTACAAAATCTAAACATATTACCTCTGCGGCTTGTCTGCTTGAAGAAGACAGAAAGAAGAGGGAGATATGCAATATGCAAGTTACCTTTGGCAATTAACATGTAATCAACTGGGAAAAATAATTGAAATATTTGGGGGTTTTGACCAGGACTGTTTTCCATAAAACAAATGAACTGGCATTCATTACATGCATACCAACTGAATCCTTTTCCAGCATTTCCATTATTTTGCACGCAACAGCTATCTGGTTTAGGCAATATCAACGAGCTGCAGTAATAAAGGATGGGGAGCACCTACCTAGATAGCAGTTCTGCCGGGAAAGTATATAGGAGTCATAGCAAATCACATAGCAAACAAAGTATGGACAATGCTGTTTGATTGAGATAAACAAACAGGATTATAGCCAGCACAATATATAGAGTAAACCTTCCCCTCTCTTCAGCATTTGTAAGCCTTTAGCGGCAGTGCTGTGTCTAGTTTTCAGTGCCTTACTTCATAAAATACCTGGATCAGTTGCAAAGACACCACAGGAGAGCAACGGGAATGATGAGATCTCTAGAAAGGCTGTGCTCTGGAAGGTCTGACTGCACTGGAGTCATTTACCTTGGAGGTCAAATTAGAAGGACTATCCACTAACAATCTTCTAGTGTGTAAAAGGCTGTTCAAGGCAGAAGAGTATAATCTGTTCTCTATGTTAATGGCCAAAAAGGAAGAAGGGATTTAAATTACAGTAAAAAGAGTTTTATGTTAGACTTCAGGAAAATCCTTACTACTCCTAGAGTTGTAAAGAAGAGGGATAGTTTAGACTAATTGGGAAGCTGGGGAATCTCCACTATAGGGGGCTTTTAAGACACGTTAAATACTGTCAGACCTGGTTTCTACATAATCTCATGTTGCCTTGGGGCAGAAGGGGGGAACCTAAATGACTTCTCGAATCCTCTCCAACACTGTGATTTTTATAAAAATTTAGTTACCTGGTTAATGGTGCTTCCCTTTTCTTTTCAAACCAGTACTCTAACATCTACGGTCTTCCAATATTCTTGAATTCCCCAAGTCCCCAAACTCATTAAATTTACCATCAGTAGCCCAGAGATCTCCTCAGCCAATTCTTTCAGGACTCTTGGAAGAGAACTATTTACACCAGATGGGGAGTACTTCATGTTCTTCATGTTATGTGAATAAATTACTAATTTCTAATTTTCTCAATTCCAAACACCTTATTTTCTGCATCTTTGTAAAAATACTTCAATACCATTCACACAAACATTTTTATTCATAATACAATAGAGAAATTCCCATTATCCTGAGTGTTGTGAGACTTGGGCTTTTACCTAACACACTTAGCTTCTGTTTTCAATTTTCTATGCTTTTTATTTTCTAACGTGTATTGATTTCCACACGTATCCTCTCTTTTCCATTAATTATTGCAAGTGTTTATATTTCTAGTTTCTCCTTTCATGTTACCTCTAATGCACACTGAGCTGTTATCCAAAACTGGCCTTTTTTTATTGATCAATGATTTCTCAATCAAGAATTTTAAAAAGGTATTTCCACTTTCCCCTTTTTCATTTTCACATTTGCTCACTCACACAAACACATGATTAGAATTCTCCTCTAATGAATAAGAAATGGTCAGAATAATTTTTCATGTACAAAACCCAACATCTCATTCATGATAAAATCACCTTCTCAGTCCTAAGAAGTTTGCAACATTATTAGACTGAGTGCAATATCTTTTACGTTGGATAACTGCCTGTCTTTAACTTGGTGGTGTTTTACTCCCAGTTACATGAGGTCTCCAGTAAGCATCTCTAAAAACTAATTCTCCCACAGCACCATTTTTCTTTCCACACATTACATACAGATGCTTAAGGAATAACTTATGCTATTTTCTAATTTGATTCAGTTATCTGTTTCAGTCTTACTGTTCCCTACTACTACCCGGATAGACGCATTTTCAAATCCTGTGGCTCTGAGCTAACAAGATTAAAACAAACAGTGGTTCTTTTGCATAAAATGCCACTACCCACCTTTTTTATTCAACCTTTTTTTCTAGAGAACCTTATTACCTATTTCTTAGCAAGATCATCTTTTAAATTAAATTAAAATTTATGTTCTTTGCTACATCATTTTATGCTCTCCTACACTTTCATAGTGCTCCTGCTACTTCAGAGCCAGTATAATTATCCTTTCCGTACCTTACGTGCAAACATGCTTGTTCTCCTGAGAGTGGAAGGCTGCTGTAATCCTAATGCTCCATCTCTCACAGGAATGTAAGCCAACATTTTCATACCAAAAGCTTCAGTTTTACATTATCTTCTTTCACATTGCCTTTCTTCCATTCTAACTCAAAAAATCAACATGAATCCCTTTATTCTCATGTTGTATTATTATTAGCATTGCCAACCATTGCAGACCCCTCAGTTACATCAGAGTAACCTCACCGGATTAAGTGTTAAATAGAAAAAGCGAGATGAAGCTCTGATTTATTCTCCTCTTGTGCTTTTTTGATGGAAGACTTTATTGAATTTGGATTATGGAATGCAGATTTTTATGCGATTGTACCATGTAAATAAGCACAATAAGTAAACCAAATGCTGTACTTTGTTCTTGCTACCTAAAATCATAAGATACCACACTGAGAGATTTAATTTATGTAATTTTTTAAAATGAAAGGGTAATTCTTGTACCTACTGAGAGAACCGAAGGAGGCAGAGGCAATTGATTCCAGCTGTATCTTCAGTACCATTATTCCATATACTGTCGAACCCCTGAAGCTAGTGAAATGGAAGTAGCAACTAATGGAACCTCAGAATGACATGGTATTTCGTTTGAACAATTAAGTGGATAAGACATATTGAAGACCAAAGCTGATTATTATACTCATTACATATCACTTCTGCAAGCTTATGTGTTCCTTTCTGTTTGCAACTCATTTGCCAAATATTTTTTCAACTCCATATACTTTTCAACAATAGGAGTTTATGAAGGTAGAAGGAAGAAATAAGCTACTTGCTTCACAAACCATTCGGATTTTTATATTCGTTATTCATGCTATGTAATTGATCCCCACTTGTATCATCACATTACTTTAGAAGAACAAGTCATGAACATCATATATGATTATATCTGTGGAAAAGGGAGTTATACAAACATCCATTCAACTTACATTTGCGTGAACGAAAATACAATTTTACAATTATTTCCAAATAACAAGGCATGCAGCCATGGCAGGATGAAAAAAACCCTCAGACTCTAAACAAGTAATCTAATGTGTGTTTCAGCACCTCCAAAGTCTCTATAAAAACAGTTAAATCTGAATTAAACCCAGCAATACTTGAGACTCAAAATTCTACAAGTAGGCCTAGTTCATTTTATGACTTCTACAGCACCAAGGGATTAAGGTATTTGTCTTTTACCAACATCTTCTAAGACTTTGTAAATGGTCTACTTCATGTCTAACTTTTCTTTATCTAGAGATGACTGTCGTGGGAAAATAACAGAAGAATGGTGAGGAGGACTGTAAACACATTCAAGTGATGCACAGCTGCGGTATAGAAAAATACATATATCATAGTAATCCTTGTTTAGTCCTGTGTGCTTGACAAGTAGAACACCTGTGTTTAGATAACATAGGCCTGTGATAGATTCAGAGGTACCCTATCGAACATGCTTGCGATTCCTGCCCTGCTGCAGGAAAGATCAAAGCACAGTGCTAAACTACACCTGCATGAATCCCCGATATACAGGCAAAACCAGCAGGTTCAGCAATCCTCTAGCAAGGACCAAGCTCTGCGGTGCCTGTGCTCCCACTTCTGTGCCTCTGCCCGGCTGCTGCTTCGGGGATCCCCTGGTTCGCAAGGTAATGAAAATAAATTTACTCTTTGCATTTCATCCGTGGTTTTGTCGTTCCTTCTGCGTCCTGCCTTTGTCAGCTCACACACTGTTGAAATTATCGCTGTAAATTTTGTGGGATGGTCGTAAAAGTCTGCCCTTCTGGAGAAAGCCTTTGGCTGTCATATTCAGGGAACAACAGACACCAGTCCTTATGTGTTATTCCAATAATGAACATAATTAGAACATTCCATCAGCTAGTTGCCTATAACATTTACTGCAGCTTATTTTTAGTATTGTTAACATCTACCTTTCTGAAAGCAGGACAGTGGATTTAAAAAAAGTGACAAGCCTATGGTAACAGGCTGTCAAGCTTTAACTTAACTTTAGAATTTAAAGTATCCAACCACAAACATTTCTTATTTTAACAAGAGCATTTTTGCTTCCTTCCTAATGCCACTTTATTCTAAAATAAGCAGTTGCAATACTTTAAACACCTATCAAAATGCTCCGACAAGCAATTATTATAATTTACAATTTATAACCTGTACACAGCCCATTGAACATACCTGTATCTTGTCATACCTCTACTTTAAATGACATGATTGATACTGACAATTTTTTTAATTTTAGGACCAGGAAATATTTGAAATACTGGACAAATTTAAGTATCTATTTTATAAAGTTGGAGCTTAAGACATAGTAAGATAAAAAAATTGAGACAGAAAGAGTTGTTTTCAGGAAACAAGAATCCTTGCACCCAAAAGAAATAACAGTAAAATTTCACATTCCCCTTTTTTCCATTATTCTTGTAGCCTGTTTTAATAGCATTAAAATTACTTAGAATAGTGCAAAAATACTTAACAAAAAAACCAAAAACAAACCAACAAACAAACAAAATAGAAACAACTGATTAATTCTGAAAATTGGTCAATTATGCCTAGATGCTTTTGTTTAAATGAAGGCTTTTTATGTTCAGAAATCATGTAACAGGCAGAGTTCACTCCGGAAGTAGTCTTAGCACTATTAAAATAGAGACTATTTGACCAACTGTTAGCATTTACAATTATGTAGGCTAAGGTATGAAATCTTGGTAGCAGCTTTCTGTACAAAGCATCTTGTGAAATTTATTTCTCTGGTGTACAAAATAAGAATAATCAGGTGAATGAAGGAAAAGAAATGACCTTTACTGCTGTTTTACAACAGAACTGTGAAAAGACTCCCTGTGACCTACAACAGGAGCTCCTTGTTGTGGAGTGTAACTGGAGATTCATAATACCTCCACACCGATCCAACCGTCCATGCTTTAATGGTTTTTCTGCACATGCGTATATGAACACTCTGATGGTGAACGTTTCTCTAAAGCAACTTATGAAGACTTTAAATGGTTATTCTACTAGGATAATACATTGACTTTCTTTGTTCAATATCAAAGTGCTGCCTTATCACACAACTTTAATCCCTCTTCATAATACAGACAAATATTCCAAAGAAAGAGGAGAAATTAAACAATTTATCAGTCACGAGCACATAACACCAGTCAGTAAAAGATATGGCCTTTCCCAGTCAGGCAGGTTCCATGTTTCATTTCATGAATACCAAGCAGAACCTTGGGAATCATCCCGACACATTCACTGGCACCAAACGAACCAAGCATGTAGAAAATGTATCTGTCAGTGCAGAAATACATGACAATTTCTGCACTGAAATATTTCTGGGATAATAGTTACAATCCCAAATTGTACACAGTTAGATCTTAACTATGTACTGTGCAGCTTTGCAAGTTGTTTTGTCCTAAGACAACTGTAAACATTATGTACTTTGAGGTCTAACATAAGTGCTTGCTTCTCCAACATGAGTCTTATTCACAAGCACGAGAAAAAATAAAATTACTGCGGTAAAAAGAAAGCATATTCAGATAAAAAATAAATGGGTGTACCTCAGAAACAGATGACCCCCCAAGTTTTCCTCAGGTAATTGTGGAATAGAGGATGAATAGGTAATATCCTACCTCGCCTAGCCTATAATGCAGATTTTTGCTCAAGAGCAGTGTCAAAGTGATTTCAAAGTGATTTAGTTGAACACTGCACTTCCAAACAGTGGAGTAAGACAGGAGGAGGTTCTCAAATCCACAGATCAGCCAGAAGGGATGAATTCCTACATTTGTAATGCTTCAGAAGGGGCGATGTCAGCCCTGCAGGACAGGCAGCAAACACAGAACTGAAGAGTAAGTCCTGGCAGGTAGAAGCAGACTGCGCTACTTTAATGGACTCCTCACAAAGAATGAGATGGGAAAAAAGGGGTTTTAGGTACCGGGGAAACAGTGTGTTCTTAACTGTTGACTCAGCTTTCATTTCTAAGATATTCCTTTTCAGCAGGGATTCCTGTTAAAATGAAGTGAGATAAATTAATGCTGTTCACAGGTCCAGAAACTAACACCAGAGCTGGTTTATGTCACATAGCTGTATTATTTTCCTAAGCTTTTGGTTTCACATCTGAGATAATTGGAGGTTTGCTGGTTTTGGCTGGGGTAGAGTTAAATTTCTTCATAGTAGCTAGTATGGGGCTATGTTTTGGATTTGTTTTAGTTACTGCTGAGCAGTGCTTACCCAGAGTCAAGGCCTTTTCTGCTCCTCACCCCACCCCACCAGCCAGTGGGCTGGGGGTGCACAAGAAGCTGGGAGGGGACACAGCCGGGACAGCTGACCCCAACTGACCAAAGGGATATCCCACACCATATGACATCATGCTCAGCATATAAAGCTGGGGGAAGAAGAAAGAAGGGGGGCTTGTTCGGAGTGATGGCGTTTGTCTTCCCAAGTCATCGTTACGCGTGATGGAGCCCTGCTTTCCTGGAGACGGCTGAACACCTGCCTGCCGATGGGAAGCAGTGAATGAATTCCTTGTTTTGCTTTGCTTGTGTGCGCGGCTTTTGCTTTCCCTATTAAAATGTCTTTATCTCAACCTGCGAGTTTTCTCACTTTTACTCTCCTGATTCTCTCCCCTATCCCACCGGGGGGGAGTGAGCAAGTGGCTGTGTGGGGCTTAGTTGCCAGCTGGGATTAAACCACGACAGAGGTCAAGAGCTAACCCTGATAAAAATAGGAGTTTCAAAATCATGGTAGGAGCCCAGCTGCCCTATGTAATAATTTTCATTCTGACTTGAAAAAGCTAATTGATATTCAATTCACCATCATGTTCGTGTCAACAGTAGATTACTGGGCAGATTTTTCTAAATGAACATGAATACCTGACAGTTTTGTCAGCTCTGTTTATTAACCTGAGTATATCTTCATTAGGGAAATTAGAAACTAGTGAAATTCAGACAAATGGATTTATCTTTCCTTGCATTGGTAAAGTACAAATGACTTATGTGTTGAAACCAATCCTATTAGATTGGGACTTGTTTTGTGGAGTCATGATGCTAGATTTAATAATCTCCACTTCGCTACTGACCTTTTCTATTCTGTGTTCTTACAAGCATTTGCTTTTATGTCTTTTACTATACTATTTTTTTGAGTGGTGATAACATGAACAAAAAGTTTATGTGACAATTCACAAGTGAAAAAAACATACAAAAGCTTTTGGAAAAGTATAATAACACCCATACATAACTGTCAGTCAGACTAATTATGAAGTTAATAATTCCATAGCTATTGCTCCTATAGTCTGCATTTCTTAGGGTGTCCTCTTCAAGGTGGGTAGAAACTTCCCACAGGAGCTCCTGGGGATAATCAAGCCCACCCTAGGCATCCGTTCTTTCTTGCACTGCACTGATCCAAAGACCTAGCCTCTCTATTAGTAAAGTATGAAATGGTATTGCAAGGGTTTGTTGCCCCTTTGCCCCATGCATAACTGGGAAGGCTGATAAGAGGTACATTCAACCAGAATCAATACAGACCTTTTCCACAACAGTCCCTTTAAAGAAAGAAGCTTTGAAGAGGACAGCTGATAAAGTAACAAATGGGGACTGGGAAGACAGATGGCCACTGCTTACTCATGTAGTTACTTAATAACCATAATGAAAAATTAGCTGTTTGGTGACTCTGAGAACAGAACAGACAGATGTTAGGAGAGGTACAAAGGCTGAAGCAACTAAAAAGAGTTCGTGCTTGACTGGCAGCACAGCCCCGTGAAGAGCTGTTTGACAATCTCTAGCTCAAGAACTGTGGGTACCTGTTCTCACAGGTGCAGTCAGAGCTGCAGAGCATGTTGAAGCAGACAGGCTGAGAACAAGAATCAGGGGTCTGAACCTCTGACATACAGGCAAATCAGATGTGGGAACAGTCGTGGAAGTTCCAGGAGTGAAATACGAAGGCAGGTACTTCTGTGGTGGCACAGACCCATCCACTGAAGCCAAAGACTCTTTACTACTCTGTCTTCTACTACGTCTTAGTACAGCATAACTTCTTAACTCTAGGCAGCTAAATAAGAGTTTACCTACATTCAGTCCATATTTTTACATCATAAAATGAAACAGGGTCGTTCCTATTTTGCAGGCAGAAAAGCTACAATACAGAAAGCAGAGAGTTCACAGAGCACATGAATGGCAAATCTTGACTGCCCTGCTTTCCCAAGCTAACAATAATGCTAACAATGCCTGTATGAAGTGTACAGAGGGTGGAAAAGCATAGCTGTTCAATCCCCATCTGTTGCATTGTTGCAGTCTGAACTACCACCCAGAATTTACCCACAAGGTCATATAAATGAGCCTCCAGAACTAATGGGACATTATTATTATTATCCATTACAGATCTATGCCAATGCCATATAAGCAGGACGAAGTTAGTATTTCATGCTCAAATAAAAGAACATGCTCCCTGCTCTCCCTAGCGAAAGCAAGCAACAAACAAAGGATAGGGGAGGGCTATCAAGCCTACATTTGTATTTTTTCTGCTTGTTAAAGGTGACTTGGTTAGTAATGATTTTAGCTGTCAGCAGTTAAGGCAAGTCATCAGTGGAGCCACGAGCTGTGGGCACATCAAAGCAGAAGCAGTCATGACTTTCAAAGGTGTCAATGCTCTCAAGCAAAATGATCAGTTTTTCTCCTTTGATTCCTGAAGTGGCATCTCATTCGCTTGATAAGTTATCTACATTAGAAGAGAAATATTTAATATAGCTGGCCTTACTGCTGTAGTCTGGAAGTGACCACGATGGACAGAAAGAGTTTAGCAGAACTCATGAAAAAAACCTTCCAGGAAGGAACACAAAGGTAACTCAGAAAACATGAGGTTAACACTTGCCTATATTAAATGTTTTCTTTTTTTAGTGTAGAGCCTCCAAAATATACCAAAGTAAATGCAACTTATTAGAAAGACGAGTTGTTCCACTCATGACAAATATTCCCACAGATACCCGAGGTTTACATTCATGATGATAAAATGTTTCTTATCTCCTTCGATTAAATATCCACACAGCCAGTCAGTTTAATGTTTTTCAGCTTTGTAATTCTCTCTTTCACTGAGTCAGTCTGTCACTTTTACCACTAGCTCTTCATTTATAATTTATGGTGTCAAGCACCAAGCTTTCACAGCATGAACATTTTACAGGTGCTAGGTCAGGCTGTCAAGCTAAAGTACATGCTAATAATTGGTAGCTTTGAAAGTCTTGGTCTCTTTACCTACAGTGGAACATCAGCATGAAGGTTCAATTGTTTTTACAAAATAATCAGCTTTCCAAAACTTTTAACATTATCAACAAATAAATATACAACATCCTGTCATTTACTTGACAGGAAATAACTTTTGACTATCTAACCAAAGATCAAATTGCTTTAAAAGATTGGACAGAACAGAGTACTTACCCCTACTATATACAGACTTTGAGCTTTGAATGATATACTTTTAATGCACATACATAGAGATTAAAATTTCAAAGATAACTGAAGAGCATAAAATAGATCTGAGAATGCCATCATTCATGTAGTAAACTGTTATGCCTGATCTGTTGAATAACTGGTCTCATATCCAACAGTATATAGTTACCCACATTTTTTCTTTTGTGACTATATGATAACCTAATTGGAGAAAAACTTTTTTTTCTGATTTCACATCAAGAAGAAAAAGTAAAAAGACTGCTTTTCCATATTATTTTAGGATTTTTTTTCAGATTTTCTAAAGTGCAAGAGGTCATTTGGATATGATGCAGGGAACATTTTTCAATGTATCTCTTCCTAGTCCATGGTTCTTTAAACGCCAGCAGAAGAAAAACAATGTTGGAAACTAACAGCATAGTACTAATACTTTTTAAAAAATAATTAAACCAAAAAAAATTCCTGCTAAAACAGTAAAGTAAAACCAGTCACTTCTGATATAACTGAAAATAGTCTGTTTGGTAACAAGGGGTTGTCATGTGTAATACACATGAAGGTGGAAAGCATTTGTGAGACTTCCACTGACCTGAAATGAACACGTCTTGGGCACAATGATTTGGCAGGTACAGGATTGCATCACTACTGCTGGAAATGCAGTAGCACTGGGTGACTTACTTCAAAGCACTGCTTGCTTTGAAAGGCTACTTGAGACTTAAGTGCCTGTTATACAACCCAGTGATGCAAGAGGAATGTCACTGAGGATCGCTGGAGCGCTGCCAAGGGACTTTGAAGGCAATGCCAAACATAGACTGTATAATACTACATCCACACTCTTACTGCAGCATATGGGAACCTTTATATTTGAATGATTATTGCAAAGGTAATGTTTGAATTAAAATTTGCATTATACCATTTTTCTTCAAAACTTTTTTTTTTCCCCTCTTTTGCCATTCTGTCTGAAATGTTTGAGCCCAGAAAATGTGAGAAGGGGACAAATCTCCATGACTGTGGAGATTAATTACTCTATTAAAGGAAAAATAGGGAATAATTTAAAAATTATTCTTTGCTCCTATCTGAAGACTACAATATAGTGAAAATGCTCAATTTGTCTGGGAAGGCCATCCAGTATATCATAGAATTATAGAACTATAGAATGGTTTGGGTTGGAAGGGACATCTACAGATCAACTAGTCCAACCCCCCCTGCCATGGGCAGGGATATCTTTCATTAGATCAGGTTGCTTTAAGCCCCATCCAATCTGGCCTTGAACACTTCCAATGATGGGACATTCACAGCTTCTCAAGGCAACCTGTTCCAGTGCCTCACCACCCTCATAAAGAATTTCTTCCTTATACCCAATCTAAATCTACCATCTTTCAATTTAAACCATTGTCCCTTGTCCTGTCACTACAGGCCCTGCTAAAAAGTCTTGCTTACAAGCTCCCTTTATATATTGAAAGGCTGCAATAAGGTCTCCCCGGAGCCTTCTCTTCTCTGGGCTGAACAACCCCAACTCTCTCAGTGTTTCTTCACAGGAGAGGTGTTCTAGCTCTCTGATCATTTTTGTGGCCCTCCTCTGGACACGCTCCAACAGGTCCATGTCTTTCCTGTGCTGGGGACCCCAGAGCTGGATGCAGCACTCCAGGTGGGGTCTCACCAGGGCAGAGTAGAGGGGCAGAATCACCTCCCTCGACCTGCTGGCCACGCTTCTTCTGATGCAGCCCAGGATACAGCTGGCTTTCTGGGCTGCAAGTGCACATTGCCGGCTCACTTCCAGCTTTTCATCCACCAGTACCCCCAAGTCCTTCTCTGCAGGGCTGCTCTCAATCCCTTCATCTTCCGGTCTGTATTGATATTGTGGATTGTCCAAGCCAGGTGCAGGACCTTGCACTTGGCCTTGCTGAATTTAATGAGGTTCACATCTATCTACATATCTATGTATCCAGTATATACATATATCTCTATGATCTAGCGTGAAATAGTTTTTACCAATACAACAAAGACCAAGCATGAAAAATCACTACTGCCCTTGTACTTCTTCCCAAGAAAGTTTGTTATACATAAGTACTTTGAAAAGCATATGAAGAATGCACTTTATGCTTCTCCTTTAGGAAATTCTGTAACTCATACAGACCCCCTCCTTTAAAGCCCCAGCATAAGCAGTTCCATAGAATCTTTTGTTTCCACCTTTCATTGAAGATTTTACCAGATGTAATTAAAGCAGAGAAAACTGGGTTGCAGAGTGACCTACAAGAAATATCAACACAAGTTTTTAAGTTCTGATAATGAAGCCTTCCAAAACTGCATGTTTTGCTGTTGTAGTTTCCTTTAAAAGAAATACACTATAGCATGGTTACAGAGCAGAGAATGGATTAGGTGGGTGGACTAGAGCAGTCAGACAATGAATTTTCCAATGCAAATTGATGGGGCTAAAAGGAAATGTAGTCTTATGGAGGTAGTGGTAGAGCTTCAGAAGGGCCAAAGATTGACTGAGGAATCTGAGGGAGAAATGGCTAGCCTGAAGACAAATGTTTGTATGGGAAGACTTGGTGGAAAGCAAGAAAGAAAGAAAATGTGTTACATGGAACAGCAAAAAAATTCACAATGGAAGACAGAACTAGGCTTGTAGGAAAACATGGATTGGAGACTGTTACACAGGAAAGGCACTGAAAAGTGGTGATGGGTAGATGGGCTGTATGGGAAGATGAAGAACACCGACTCTATTAAAAAGAAACATTTATTATTCTTTGCACATCAGGAATGATGTACAAGTTGGAAAGGTGAGGCAGCTAACAGGTTTTGCACATATTTGCTTTCATTAAGACAACTTGTCACCAGAATTGTGTCTAGAATCCAAAATATATCATCAGTAACTGATTTGTCTAAAATTCTAAATCACAGTCTTTCAAAATACAGCAATTTACAGGACATATTAAAACTAAGACAACTGAAGCTGTCTTCCCTTCTCATTTCAGACTGCATGACAGAAGCCTGTCTGCAAGAAACGAGGTTTCATTTTCAGTAATGATAGTGTTATTCTGGAGTAAACAGTATCCTCAATAGAGTTAGCATACATTAACTGAAGACTGGTGAATCTAAGAACAGTTTCAGGCCAAACATTTTTTTTACTTGTATGTATTTTTTCTCTACCTATAAAAAGGATTAGTGAGATTATAACGAGAATTAAATATGGAATGAGACAGAAAGAATCAGTGTTAAAAGGAAATATTTTAGGATGAAAATTAAGCATACAATCACATCCCTAATTAAAAAAGCAACAATAAAGGGAGATAATAAATTTGTATTCAATTTTAGATATTACACGTATTTCATAAAACCACATTGATCTAAGGCCTCTTTTCTTACAAAAGCTAGCTACCACCATACCTGAGCAATTTGAAATACTGTGCTTGTTACTTTCCCACCTGTTCAAAATCATTCTCAGACTATGAATATAATCCTATCTTATGGCAGGTTTCTCTACCCTCTACATGAATGCAATCAATTATTGTTTAACGTTGTTTCCCACCAACAATAATGAATGCCTTGATCAGAATCTCAGTGTGCTTTTTTGATTGTCCACAGTCCCTTCATTTCCAGTGCCTGCTCTCAATCAGAACAAGTGATTTAAATCTCATACTTAATTTAAAACAGATGAAAGGGGAATTTAAGATGTTTCATTCGTGTAAATGCCAAATTTATAACAATGAATATTATCTTTTATATTGCTATACAGCTTAATTTATTTCATCTAAGAGCAATAAAACAGAGTAAGTACTGAGCGATCCTAATAGCCAAGCAGAATCAAATTATGGAAGAAAAAGCTGACATCTGAATTATAACGCATTAAGGTAAAATTACAGCTGAATTTGAAGATAATTTCATTCAATTTGACTTTGAAAATGCAGTACTTTTTCAGCCTTATTTCAGTATTATACAAACTGAAAAGTGTTTTGAATCTACAAAAATTATGAAATATTATTTGTTTTTAGAGTTAAGATATCATTAAATTACTATTTGTGTGGCAACACCATATTGGTAGTGAACACTCTAGCTTATCATGTACATTTTGTCGTACAAATGTCAGAAATAAATCTGGGTTAGGAAACTGAAACAAGTTCTAAAAGTTTTTGGCTATTTTAAATAGAGAGCAAAAGAGGTGAGGAAGTGCATAAAAGGCATGCTTTTGAGACAGACAGTATTTAACTGGGCAATTTGTAGTGCAATTCCTCAAAGGTTAGTCATGACACGGATCTTATTTAATATTTACGTAATGTCCTTGGCCAAAGTAGGTTTGTGCTAATGAGATTTTTTCATGGGAAAGTTGGGAGGCATTGTCAACACAACTGAAGGCTGGAACACTATGTGGGGAGCTATGGGGAGAGAAGGAATGATTCTTCATATCGGGGATAATAAAGAAGGGAGGACATCAAATACAAATAATAAGACAATCCAAAGGGAGCTAAGGAAAATTTCTTTTATCAAGTGGGAGCCAAACCAACGTGCACATGTTAGTTGATGACAAGCCAACCAAGGACCAATCAAACAATGTGGGAATGAAGGAGACAAATGCCATCACAGAAAGTGTCAGGTATTTCTAATAAAAATAGTACTGCTGCACAAAGTACCAGAAAAATCTCACCAGCAAAACTGCACATGGCTCTGCTCACCTTTGTTCAATAAAGAATGAATTAAAACAGCACGAAGAACAGGCAAAAGCAACTGTAACTGTCATAGTGATCAGATATCTCTTGAATGAGAGTTGAAAACAGCATGCCAAAACCCAAAAGAAGAGATACAACTCCTCCTACAATAGTGTAGCTGGATAAAAATTGAGAATGGAAAGATGTTCTTAAGCTTTGGGATGACACCAACCCAAGAATAAATGAATAAGCACTGACCGCTAATAAATGCGGCTTATAAATGCATTTTAATTTCATAGCACTGAAGTTCAGAACAACCTTCCAATGGGGGTAACAAGGGAATATCACTTAACTAGGTTTAAGATGAAAACTAATTACTTTTTTATACAGCATCATAAGAGGCATTTGCTTGTGGTAACAGAACTCTTTCCCAATCCTGTGCTCCAGCTACAGTCAACAGAGCCACTTGATGCAATGTAAACAGTCTTAGCATATACCATTAATCCAAATACTATTTTTTCTGTCAAGAACAATTAAAAAAAAAAACTTTCAATACCAGTAATGTTACAGTAAAATATTTTCCTCACTTCAAAGGAAATTAAGCCATTTGCTGAATGATAAACTGACTCTTCCATTGCTGATTTCCTTTCCTGTCTTCGAGGCCAATGGTAGCTTCTCCCCTCCAACCCATTTCCTTTTGGAACACAGTAACAAGTACTTAAATAATTCTCGAACCCTCTTCACAGAACTACAATATAGATCTTTCTGAACTACTGCATTATCTTTAACAGAAGTCTCCAAAGGACATAACCCACATTATGGACTAATAGCCAGTAAAACTGAATTTTATGAACTGTAGCAGTTTTGAGCAATAAAAATGAAATCAGTGGACTGAAGTCAATGGCATTTCTTCCCTACCTTACACAGGAATGAATTTATTTTTTATATTTTTTAAAAATAACGTACTTTTAAAAAGCATTAGAACCTGCTTGGAGTCTACAAATATGTATGCTTACACGTAGAGATGACATGTCATTGAACAAATGATTTTCCCCCCCGAGCTAAACCCGAAAATTTGTAAATTAGAATGTTCATGTAACAAAGAGTCAGAAAAACTTGATTTCTAATCTCCTCTTCCTTCTTCTTCTTTTCTTCTCCTCTCTCTCATTAAAAAATGTACTGTTCCAAGTTATCTGAAAAAAGGATAGTCCACTGCTATTTTAGGAGCTTTAGTCATAAATTCTATCACTTTACCGCAATGAAAATCATACTTATGTTCCTTACAGCTGCATAAATGTTTACCTCTGCTCAAAGAATACTACCTCCATGAAGCTCACCAACAAGAACCTTATTTTATTCACAAAACATTTCATATCAAGACTATTTCTTCATTTCTTTTCGATTCGTAGCTTTCTCTTACTTTAAAACAGATCAAAAACCTTTTAACATATGTTCCATGTGGTAAAGGCTCCAAAACCCAAACATTCAATGTAATTTTTTTGTGCATGCTGAATAACTGAAGTCAATCTGAGCAAGTAACTGGCAGCTCAAATAATCAAGTCATTTGGACAATGTATTCACTGAATTTGGTGTAATCACATCTCATTTGGACATAAGAACAGAGGATATCAGAAAAGAAAGAATCCCTTAGGTCAGAGTCAATCATCCACAATCACAGTTAAAAACTGAAATACATTAATGCAAAAGAATGAACAGTTCTTCAACCACTCTTTGCACAGCTTGAATATCAACTCACTAACTTTCTTCTTTCCTAAACCCACTATAAAAAAGACAACCCTTAACTAAGCAGATGCTTAACTGAAGGGTATTATGAAGAACCCATCAATAGCAGGACTTTTTTTTTTTTTTTTTTTTTAAGATAGGAGTCCTTACGAACCTAATAAGTGAAGTATATTACATGCTACAGTGAAGGAAAAAATCTCCAACCAAAAAATTGTTTTGGCAGTCTCACCTGACCTGGAGAGGCAGAAAATTCTCATCTGCTCAGATGGTGGTAATGGGTCTTACTCTGAGTATATGAATGAGCAAGACACACAAACCTGTCACCTGCAAAGAGGTTTCTCCTTATACAGCACATCAGAACACTTCACTCAAGCCCAGTATTTATTTCAACCATTTTCTAGTGTTTCAAAGGCAAGATAAAATTCCTACAATAGAAAGAGAAAAAAAACCAAATAACAAGCTTCTGATTAACATGAACAACCCAAACAGACAATTCTGCTCTGCTGTCTTTCTCTTCCATTCCCAGCCTTTGATATTGCTTTGATACACTTTGATATTGCTGTCATTCCCACCCCATACCATCAGTACGGTCTGGTAAATCTCTGGTATTTAGAGCTGAGTTCTGTGACGCAGCAACTCCAGTTCCACCTGTTTCCTTTATGCCTTTTACATAAACCAGACATTGCACCTTTGAATTACAATGCATCCTTAATTTTATTTACATAACTGAGTGCAGGTCCAGATGCCTCACTTCAGCCATCCTTGTTTGCAAACGGATATATAGTATGTTCTTTTACTGCTGTGAAAAATTTTGCTACTTGGGGATTTTTTCATTCATTCCTACTTCTGGAATTTCAGGTTAATTAATGGGACCTTCCAACTTCATAGGGTGAGTCCCTTATATAAATGAAATAATCTGATTCCGCCAATGCTGACATACATAGTTATTAAACTCACTGGGAGCTGATAAGGAGGCTGTGCAGAACCCTAATGTAAATTATCTGCTAACAGAGCACATTGTCAACTCCTGTTCTGAGGTATATGTACAAGTGAAGAACGTACTTAGGCCAGGCATCTCAACAGGGTTCTCAAAATGACTTTTTTCTCAAAAGGCCACATTTCACTTTTATTCAAATAACATGGAAATAATACTGACAGCTAAGGAAAGGAAACAAAGAAAATGACCAGGACTTATATTAATGCAACCAAATCTCAAGTCATGATTTAGTGAATTTCTCAAAACCCAGCAGCTGTAGTGGGCTATTACCCAAGAACCTTGCTTTTTTATCTCTGGCTAGATGGAAAAGTTTGAAACCATCTACCACATTTTGCAAGACACAAGAAGTAAAAAGAACTCTACTTCACGCTCTACTTCTGACTCTGCCTCACAACATTTCGAAGTTTGGGTTTATTAAAACCTACTGGTATGTGCATTTGATTTCTATCACCAACCTTGGCTTGGCATCATTATAGTACACTGGACGCTATAAAATTCCCATTCTCTGTGGTATGCCTTGCAATACCTTCTTCAGTCACAGTTGATCTAGAAGCCATTGTGTTTCTCTGGGGCGTGGCCTTACAGCAATAAAATGAATATATAGCATGTATATTCATTATGTGATTATTATCTCTCTAGCTTAGGTCTTGGCTTTCTGCTCTGATACCCAAATGGTCCAGTTGTCCTTTCCTACACCTCCCTTTAAGAAAGTCACAGTGCCTTTCATTGACACACAGCTTGTTTCTCTTGAAACCGCACACTTTAATAGTGCCTAGTACAATTATGTCCTAACTGATTCCTCTTGAAATGAGCCTACAGAATGTGTCATAGTGCAGCAATATCTGGGAGAACACTGATTACTCACAGCTTCATTTTCACCAATGCAGATTTTGATGCTGAAATTATTTATCAATTCAAAATGGCACACCTCCACCTATGCCAGTCCACACACAAGGTTGAAGAGAAGAAAATGGATGAAAAAATAAAAACCTACTATTATTTGTTTTTTAAAATATCATTACGGGGTTACAATTCAAAGAAAAGGGTTTAACCCACTCTCAATTTCTAATCAACTTTCTTCATAGATGTTCTCTCCCTGTCCAGGTCCTATAATTAAATGCAATGGAAAGCTTAGAATTCACTACAGATATAGCTGGGGCTAGGAAGAGAAAAGTCTGAGTGAAACAGAAACATTCATAGCTAAAATTCAGATTGTTTAGTGATGCGTCTTGCTGATTCAAAGAATGGTTGAGGTTGGAAGGGACCTCTGGATGTCACCTTGTCCAATCCTCCGTGCTCAACCAGGGCCACCTAAAGTAGGTTGCCCAGGACCGTGTCTAGACAGCTTCTGAATATCTTCAATGTGGGAGACTCCAAAACCTCTCTGGGCAACCTGTGCCAATGCTCAGTCACTCTCACAGTGTGGTGTTCTCAAAACCCAAAACCACGACAGTGTGGTTGAGAAACACCACAGTATAGTGTTTGTCAAAACACAAAAATGTGTTTCCTGATGTTCAGATGGCACCTCCTGTGTTTCAGTTTGCGCCTATTGCCTCTGTCTGGCTCTGTCTTCTTTGCACCCTCCCTGCAGGTATTTACATACACTGATAAGATCCTCCCAAGCCTTCTCTTCTCTAGGCTAAACACTCCCAGCTCTCTCAGCCTTTCCTCATAGGAGAGATGGTCCAGTCCCTTCATCACCTTCGTGGCCCTTTGCTGGACTCTCTCCAGTATGTCCCTGTCTCTCCTGTACTGAGGAGCCCAAAACCAGACACAGTACTCCAGATATGGTCTCACCAGCACTGAGTAGAGGGGAAGGATCATCTCGCTCTACCTGCTGGCAAGACTTCGCCTAATGCAACCCAGGATATCATTTGCCTGGGTGTCCTCACTCAGGTCCTTTACTGCCAAGCTGCTTTCCAGCTAGCTGGTCCCTAGCATATACTGGTGAATGGGGTTGTTCCTCCCCAGGTGGAGAACTTGGCACTTCCCTTTGTTGAGCTTCATGAGGTTCCTGTCAGCCCATTTCTCCAGCTTGTCAAGGTTCCCCTGGATGGCAGCACGACTCTCTGGCATATCAGCCACTCCTCTAAGTTTTATGTCATCAGCAAACTTGCTGAGGGTGCACTCTGCTGACAAGGAAGTGTTCCTCTCAAACTGCAAAAATGGGGTTTAAATCAAAAATACAAAAAAGTGCAGATACCAAAGAATCTTCTGTTCTTGAGCAGTAATAATAATGCACAGTTATTTTCCAAACTATTATTTGTAAAAGAAAAAAGGTATTTATTGGAATTGAAAGGCAGAGAGGCAGGGTTAACAAACCTCTTGGGACTTTTCAGTCACTTTTAGTTATGAACTGGAAAAGGATTAAATTTTTGCAAAGGCCAATTGGGTGAAAAGATCAATTTGGTAATCCTGTTGAGGGAGGTAAAAGTACTGTTCTGCATTAAAAACTGACTAGGAGGCAAAATGAAATAGGAATAAACAGCTAGATATTGTTGACAGAAACTACATAGCAAGATGAAACTATGCTTTGTATTAGGATCACTGTTTGATATATTTATTAAATGGAAAGGAAGTGACTAAAGACCACAATCCTCACCCTCTTCTCCCTTAAAAAGAATGCAAGTCAGGTACAACTATGCTTAAATTGCAGCGGAGTAAAACAAGTGTATAGAGGAAAGTAGGACAGAAAATCAGTTCATAAATTATTTTGGACTCATCTAAACATTCAAGCAATTCAGAATTTCATATAACAACCAAAAAAAAAAAATTTAAACAAATTAGGTTCCACATAAGACAAACTAGATTATAAAACATTCAGCCCTCCAGGCTAAAGCCTGAACAATCAGATGAGCTATATGGTAATTTGTTCATTAACCTTTACAATGTATGTACTGTGATCAACCTGAACTAAGAATGGAGGTACAAATGCAAATCAGGAAGAAGGATGACTGTTGTCAGTAAATTTTAACATTATCTATATGCAGTTCTAAATGTCAACATCTAATCAAGCCTAATCTATTATTGATTTTCTTTTTTGTTTTCAAAGTATCCATCTGTGGCACCAATTTCAATCAGCTTTTATTTCTTGAGGCACATCTCTCAAGTATAAAATACAACTATCAGACTATAGTTATTAAAAATAATTTCCTAATTTGCTCTAATATGATGGAAACCCACTAATGCTAAGGCTTCAGGACATTACTTAAAATCAAACCTACTTGTTACAAAATTAGTAAGGCAAATTATTAGTAGTAAAGTGAATAGGCTAAGCATTACTGGAACTTTTGATGTACTGTGGCAACAACAGGTATGCCATGAGAAAGGAACAAAATGGGAAACTAGCTACAAGTGTGACCTCCTTTCTAACTATGGTTATGGCTCATGTTACTTAACTCTCTCATCTTACAACATAGTTTTTTGCCTCTTCAACATTTTACAAACTAAAATATTCTACGTCAAACCCTATGTTTGAAGTAGACTTCTACAAAAAAATTCAAATAAAACTGTTCAAACATTTTCAAGAGCGAAACAAGGGAAAATATGTTTTGCGTCTTTACGTAAAGAACACTAGCATTTCTGTGATTTCAAGCATCTTGATGGACATTCACTGATGTCCTTTGCTATAAGCTCACATTTACCCACACCAAACATGTTCACTAGAGCAATTTGAAATTTTGGCACTGCCAAAGCTTCTCTATGCTTCGTGCATTCCATCCTTAACAGACTCTATGTATCAATCTGACTGTGCTGATACTGTTGCCACAGAGCAACTAAGCATACTCCATACTAAGATTGCAAGGCTGTGCAAGATGGTCCTTTCATTGTATCTTCTGGCTTCCAAGTCAACAAGTACAGAAAGCTTTCATCTGTATTTGCTCATCTCATTCAGAGCTCAGAAAGAGTGGAAGGACAAGGAAGACAAACATCCCAAAAGAAATGCAGCAAAATGAGGAATGGAATCATGAAGAACTAAAAAAAAAAAATAATATAAATAAATAAAAAGGAGATTGTGGGCACCGATGGACAGAAGCCATCTAGTGGAAGAATAAGGTTAAGAAAGGTAAAAAGAGGAAAGAAAGGAAAGGACAATTGAAGTGATAGAAAGAACCACAGAATGGGAGGTCACGACCATTAGAGCTCTTATGCAACCTAGAGAGGACAACCCTGGTGTGTTACCTGAAAACAAGCTTATTTTACTTGCAAGTTTCAAAATTCCTTTGCTGCTTAACATAATCTACTGGCAAGGTGCATGCCTTCATTACCGTCTAATGCTTATGCCATGGAAGATGGCACCTCTCTTGCCTTAAGTAATTCAGATCATTTAGTAGAGGATTACACTGCCAATGTCAATAAACCATCATCTTATGCGAATGATATGTGAAGAGGGAGAGAAAAAATGAACTTTTTAAAAAATAAAAATTGCAGTAGGAAAGGAAATTTCATATTAACTACATTTTTACACTAATGGGATTAGCAAGTCCCACACTTAAAAGTTAGGAAAAGCCAGGACAGAAGTAGTGTCACTACGGCCCACAGTCTACATCAAAGATAGCTGGGTCCCAAGACTGTGGGAGTTAAACCGCACCATGGGCCAGCTGGCCAAGGCTTCTGCTGCAGGACTGAGGCCTTGAATTCAGGAAGGTTATTAAGAGATCAGGTATGCAAAATGGCACGAAAGTTTCAGATCTTTGTGTGGTACAAATCCACTTCATCTGCATTCAACATTTTGACAAACTGAGTTTTGATATATCATGGATTTTTAAAATAGGAACAAAATGTTCCTAGCAGAGAACAACTTAGTTACGTACAGGAAGAAAAAAATAACGATGAGTTTTGCTGAAGACTACACTGAAACGCAAGGTATTATATGTACCTCTGCCACCTACCTCTGAGCACATAAAAAACTAATTCCTTGGAATATGCAGTGGGTGTCACAAACTGGTCACCTAAGCTAAAAGCTTTGGCCTTTAACTCTTCTCCTTAGTTCAGTGGCTATAAAGACATAGAAGGCTTGCTCAAAAGAATATCTTGAAAAATAATAGTTTTGAAGAGATTCAACACTGAGAAAATAGCTCTGCGTGCAGCCTAATGTTTGCACAGTGCCATGTATTAAACAACGGCAACAAGAACTTCCAACCACTAGCATTCATTTCTCTACACTAGATGAGATGCCCTTTAGATAGCCTATAGAAAAATGGAGTGTATGATAACATCATTATATTAATCTGCCTGAAGAGGAACCATTAACATGACATGGATTACCATCTGATTTCCTGCTTGACTTTTACAATCCCAGATTTCTTCAGAAGCAGTTTTTATATAATGCCTCTCTCTAGTAGACCTTTTTTTCTTTGAGCATTGTACACAATCATTTCTCTCCTTTTGAATACAACATATCTTTATCACTTCCAATATACATCATTTTACAAAGGCAAAGTCTTACCCTTAGCATGAGATGTTCCTCTACATTTCTTAAAGAAGTAAATTAAGCTAACTTTTTCTGAAATTCTTGGTCTGGAAGTCTGTAATTCAATGACATTTTTTATCATATATCAAAGTCACAGGGTAAACATTCTTAGTGTTGTCTCAGGAGCAACAGAGTTTCGATGTCCATCGCATCTGATGGCAGTCTGAGTGCGAGTTTGGCTGAGAAGCTCATGTGTACCACACCTCTCATCATGTTTCTTCATTCCTAAATACTAACAGTATTCATATTTACCTAAATTAAATGTTCCTCTAAGAAATAAAGTCCACTAAACTGAATGATTAAATCTAACATAAACCTCTGAGTGGGTGTTCCTGCTGGATCATTCTGGCACGTAAGCATTTACCAACTTGAGCAATACAAGCAAAAGCAATCTAACAGAGACAAAGGTTTTACATCTCCCTTACTTTCTCCTTCAAAGATCTTCCACAGCCAGACACAACAGAGTATGAAGGACTACGCAGTTTTATATGGTCCCACTTTGTTTAGCAGAAAGTGCTGGATTCAAACCACATTTTGAAATATGAATCCCTCATCCAAATGCTTTTCATGCAATCAATTTCCAGTCATGAAGAATGGAAGCACTACAGAAAAAATGTCTAGGTCTCCTTTCATATTTTTTAATATGTCCAAAATATATTTGAACAATTTAATTCTAAATTTTAGCAGGATCTTTTCTATAGAATTTGATTTTAAACCAGCAGCTGGAACCCACTGGGAAAACTGGCCTGGGAAATTTGAGAGAGAGAATCACTTTTACCAAGATTAAAATTCTAGTGTGTTATTTTACAGAATGCTTTCTAATTCATTCTGTTATTCCTTTATTTTAAGCTAAGAAGCAACCAGCAGCCAGAGAATACAAATTACAGCAGCAAGTGCACTCTAACCAAGGGTCCTCAGCCAAGACAAATCACTCATTACATGCATCAATGATACTGTTTGCTACATGTGACTTTTCCCCTTTTGTTCTAGGTGCAGAAGCCATTAAATGGATTGAGTCGGTAGAGCTCCTGGTAAATATACCTTTTACTACATCCTCACTCTGTGTGTGTACCTTCACAGTGGTTTGTTACAGATGGTGCCTACTGTCCACCTTTCTTTTTGCATAGAAGTGACACAGCACTGATTTTATTCTAAGCTAAAACCTGTATAATTTAAAAAACCTGTTGGCATGAAGGAATGCTGTATTACAAATGCAGTTAACATACCTGTATATTAAAATGTTCACTCTGGATTGCTATGCTTATGTTAGTGTGTCTTACGTAAGTATTGTCTACGCTATCCAACAGAGCTGCGCTGACTTATGAGGAGCTGCTGTGCATCTAGCCCTCATTAACTGGGTGATACTCTTTTTGGAGAGCCTGTCAGCAAATAGCAGACACCCTCAAAGACCGTCTGGAACGCAGTCAGCTTAGAACAAATAAAATCACCTCTCAAGAGGAAAAAAACTCTATCAGCTTCTTACAAATCTACCTAAACACAGACCAAGAATTTCTATTAAAATAAATAGTATGACACTTTAAAATTCTTGTTTCTTCCTAGAGACTTTACGTAGAATCTTAAAGTATGAAGACATACAACATGGGCAACAGTGGTAGAGGGAAAAAGGGACAGCGGGTGAAAGGAGAGAAGGAGAAAGACCTTTTCCATGTTTCTTATGCTGGGACTGTTTCGTACCAGCTGGCGAAAGGAAGAGAGATCAGCGGACAGAGGCCAGCCCTGTTCATACATCTTCCCCTGCAGCAGCATCCTGGAGAGTGTGTGGGCTCCTCTGTTGCACCAGCCCCCCTCAGCCCCCATGTTTTCCAGAAGAGTATTTCAAGCAACATTAACACCACAGTTAAGGAAATATTAAGGGTCATGAAGCTGGTGACCAAGTGAATGAAGCATGGCCTTCTCTGGTGGGTAATACAAAGAAAATCAGGATTTAATCTTTCCTCAAAATTTCAGTTTGTCACCTTCTTTGCACAGAGATAAATCATAGTAACACAGAACTTTGAAACAAGGTGTGGTGTTTGGCAGAGAAGTTTATGTGGGGGAAGTTAGGGATAAAAGCTTGAAAACATTGGGATCATTTAAAAACAGATTTTATAATATTCTATTCCTTACAGATTTTCAGAGAACAGGAAAAAGATTCAAATCTAAAGTTCTTTATTTTGATTCACCTTGTTTCAAGTCCGTCTTTGACATTCATACAGTTTGTTCTACATTGTGTTATATCACTAGCATTTTTTAATTATGAAATGTTTCTAGGGTTTTGAATCAAGATTTCAGAATTGTTGTTAAATGTGAATTTCACCTTTTTATAGTTAGAGACAAAGTACATTTTAAATCCTTGGATTATTCTACAGAAAGGAAATTTTATTTTCAATCTAGATATAATTTTCTCATAAAATAAATGTTTTTGAATTTTAAAAACTGACCCTACTGGACCATCAAAAGAAATGTCAGTCCAGAACATTACAGCAATTTTTAATCTAGTCTTAGTTTAAAGATCAAAATACCCCTACTTTTTTTAAATACACATAATAATTATTGGGGCTTTATGTGTTTAGAATGTGAATAGATTCATAAAAGAAAGTAATAGTAGCTGCTGGCTTAAAGGTTGAGGCATACTATGACATACTGTAAAACAATTGTTTAAAGAGCAGAAAACTATTTGTAGAGTATCATCAAGCAGGGGAAAAAAAAACCACCCATGCATTGTTTGGGTGGTGTTTTTTTATTATCTATTAAAGTATCTAAAGCATCATAAAATAATCTTCATTGATTAAAATTAATAAATCTCTAACTATTAAATTATCACCATTATCAAGTTATTCAGCACCTTTATGGTTTTTTTATAGGATGATAGAATTTAGTCCAAATGCAGAGATCCAAGACAATAAGTGATAGAAATGCTAACATACAGAAGTATTATGTTGTGGGTGAGACAACTAAATCGGCAAAATTTTCCTACTGACTATGAAAAACTTTAGGGGTTTTTGTTTTGGGTTTTATTGGGACAATTTTGGGTGGTTGTTTTTTAATACAATGCAAGCAAGAATTGAGATACATTTAATACAAGCAAGCTTCAGATATGCATATAAAACATGCAGTTGATTTAAAGCCAGGATTGGTCTCTGAGCTGTGTTCTGTAACACGTTAAAATTAGTACTTACGTTACAAATGGATGCTGGATTAACTGAACTGACTTCTCTTTAATGCCTACCTATTTTGAACAGACTTGCTCTTAGACATGGGAATGATCAATAGCCTAGCTACTCAAAAAAAAAAGGTGTTGAAGGCTGATAATGAAAGCATCCCTGGAACTAGTATAAGTATTGCTGGAATAAGTGGTAGACTGGAAGACTAAGAGAATTACACGAGAAATGGACCAGCTGAAGATAATTTCACTGTTAAATTTAACAGGCTTTTTTATGGTCTGGAAATATTCTGGCATCATTACAACAGAAGACAGAGTGATGATTTCTTTGAGGAATAAGTACAGAAATGGAAAGAATTGTTTACAAATGCATTTTAAAAAGTCCTAAAAATAAAATTAAAAACCTGAAGATCTATACGTATTTTTTTAAAACAGGTCATACAAACCTATTCCAAGTAAGAAAAAACAAATATTACTAGAAAAATCCTGAATTTTACACAAGCTGCCAAGAGAGAAGTTCACAAAACCAAAAATGATAAGGAAGTGGCACTCGACAATTAGAAGTAATCTTAGAGAAAGGTCTGGGGAATCATTTTCTCATAAAGTTGAGTAGGTTGATTTGTATAGACCAGAAAGAAATCCTGCAAACAATTTCATGTTTTTATCATGTAAGAGGAATCACCTTTTCAGTAGTAATTCTCAGTTCCAACACCATATCATAAAGATTGGTATATCATTTACAAGTTCAAAACTAGCTTCTGAAGTTGTATTGTTCACAACAGATAGTTTTTTGTTGACCTCTCCTGCATGATAACATGGTTCCCAGAGGTCAGGATGGATTTTGGACAAATAATTTCCTTCCCTACTTGCCTATTTCCATACTATTTACCATTCTTTCTCTCTGTCACAGAGTTCAGCATGTTAACGGGCGTAACAAACAAAAGGCCAGCCTCTTCTTTATGTCAATGTCAAGTTAGAGAAATTCAGTGATCCTAATGGAAACATTCCATCTTACGCACACAGCTGGAATAAGAATATATCCTAACATAGCTATGCTATATTGGGATATAAGAACAATAAAATGCTTCTCATATTGCACACGCGTATCGGTTTCTAAATATCACTAATCGGTTAAAAGAGATTTGAAACATGTTAAGCTTTTCATTTTTAAAAAAATTTAGCCAACAAATTGGATATTAACTTACTCTATATCTTACTGACAAACAATTTACTGACCTTTTAGACTTTTCTAAAATTCTCAAGTGAAAAGTCTAACATCAGATACCCTAAGCAAACCCTCAAGCAGAGTTCAGATCTAAGTAATTAGATATAAAAATATGTATCTGGAAACATGGAGGAGATTTCTATAAGAAAAAACTGAATTTCCTGCATGCTTTTTCCTTCTCTTATTTGTAAACTATTTGACTTGCCAAAGGAAGTATTGTCTGGCCAAAAATTAACTGTTAAACTCATAAGAGGATAAGAATGGTCATTCTGGATCAAACCCAAGGCATATCTGATCCAATACTGAAGGCCAGTTTGAGAGCAGCCAGCAGCAGAGGCTTTGAAAAGGACCTCAGTAGAGCAGGCAGATACAGGACAGTCGTCCCCTCTGCGCTGGTGGCAGTCTGGTTTCTAGGAGCTATGCTGGCTCGTTTCCTGATGCAGGCATGATGCTGGCTGAAACTGAAAACACTGATCTCTGAAGAAATCATGAGAGATGGAAAAACCACTGCTCAGTAACTGTCAACTGCTCTCTTCAGTTTGTTTTTCCATACTTCCTTATAATATTTAGCTGTAATTTTGACTTGCCTCCTTTCTCAACATGGTCAAGTTGTATACTTTTGGAAACACTTTAGTTCCTCTGTGGTGTTTTCACACCCTCAAATTACATGCGAGCTACTGTACCGACTTGGGTTTAAACTATATCTGCTTAAGCTATACATTTTTAAATTTTTAATATTTCCATACCAATCATTATCATTTGTCCAAAACAAATTAACGAAGTATCCAAACAGCACTCAGTACTGCCAAATACAACACCAGGAATATATCACGAATATATTTGTTCGTCTCATACTTATGGCATACAAACCAAGACTTTTGGATAACAAGTCATTTCATGCACATCTACAACTGCAGAGGTTCCAAAGTCTTCATTAGCACTAAAGTCTATATGGATGTGGGACACACAGGTAAAAATACTTTTAAAAATCATTTCTTAATAGCTTGAAACTAAAATATGATTTTGCTTATGACTTCATCTACACACTTAAAAGGGAATGACACACTTTTACTGCAATGGTTTTGTTTATTTAATTTTCTCATTTTTCCGTAATGCTGTAAATGCTCACAAAAAATACTAACTGGACAACTGAACAGCAGAATCCACCAGGGCGAGTAAAAGACAGGCAGCAGCACAGCCACCTTCACAGTACCTTAAGTCCTCCAAGTAAGAGATACCCTCTAGCAGTAAAACATCAGTCTCATTCACAGAGAAGTTCAGTCTCTACAGACACTTAGTCCTGGGTCTCCTTATTGCTACAGGAAAATTCCGAGTGCTGTATTCAGAAAGAGTGCTTATCTGTGATGGATTGCACTTATGTAAAAATAAATATGTGAATAAAAATAAGCCAACTTCTTCGAACTGATGAATAACTCAAGGTCATTAGTAATCTATCTCAGATTTTAATACAGAATCAAAAAGCTTTATTACCTACTTTGAGCTACCCAATTTACATCAAGTGTAATCACTATGAAAATAAAGGCTATATGAATTTCGGAACCAACATTTGACATTATTTTATACCTCAATTTTTTTTGTAAGAGAAAGAAAAATGAATGCAGGTGACTTCTAGAAGGAAGCATAAAAAGACCAACCTTGCATAACCTGACAAGATGTATCGATACCTGGTAACTGAAAAAGCAACAACTTCCTTTTACAGCTCGCTGGTAGACATGACACATTATAAACTCCGCAAGTTCTATAGTTGACTTCAGAAATTGTCTGGTGACACATTATGGAAGATATATTTTAAAATAAGCCAGGGTACAAAAAGTCTTTCTGCTTTACACATATGTGGAAACATATATGCGTGCATGCATGCTTAGCACAAGATACTGTCGAACTGTTACCTGATGCGACCTTTATCTTAAAAGCTCATACATGTCTTGCACAAAAAAGTTCACAGCTCAGGCACTATCGTCTGTATTTTTAGGTTTGAGAGTAATTGCCCAATTCATTGTGTTCTGGCAACCAAACAACAAACCTACAACACAAGCTGAAATCTTGCATAATAATGCAACTTGTTTGTAACCGGGTGTCACGGACAACTAATGAAAATTTAGATGCACATGCAAGCACTCACCCTACACCATTAAATGAGGCTTATGTTTCAAGCAGTTCTGTTTCAGACTGCAGTGGTACATCGTTCCTATGCAGCTCCATGGCCTCGCCTACCTGCAGGGTTTTTCTTAGCAGAAAAAACTAGCCCTTGGCATGGTCACAATTTGGTTTTGAACTTACCACTCCATTAAGATGAATGAGTAAGTTCACTTCCCTGTCAATAGTATTGTTTCTGTCTGCCTTGCTACAGATACTGTGAGATACCACACATTGATTTACTGGGTGAAGAATGACAACCTAAGAGTCTTGGAACTATATTGAAAATAAATATGTGCGTATATATATATATATATATATATGTATCTATATATATATATCTTTCTTTCTGATTGAGGAAAACAAACAAAAAGTTTAATCCCAACATAGTAATAACAATAATTTATAAGACTGGATTATATTACTTCTCTGAAAATCCCTCTTTAGTAACAGGAAATGAAGCATTAAGACTGAAGGGGAAGGGCTGTCTGTTTACTGAGTCGGATTAAGAAACTTATTCCCCTTCCATCTTTTTCCCCCAAACAATCAAGAAACCCAAACAAAACATTCCTTTGCAATTTAGTATCAATGCTGCTATGTTTGTAAATACAAAATAGAAGACCAACTATATCAGATAGCAAAGCCAAGCTAAGTTGTAATTATTATAATTATTATTGAAAACCCAACAGCAATCATTGCAAACATGTTTCCAAGATGTACATTCTGAAAATACCACCTTATGAAAACTTAAGAGATCTTTTTTTTCTCAGTTAACTGCACAAGACTTCAAAAAATTCTTCACAGCTGGGATTCCAAATGTTAGTAACCGGCATTTTAAACTTACACATTTAAGCGTTTACATAGTGGGTATCTTCTTTATAGTACTCATTTTCTTTCATCCAATTACTGGATTTAGAGAAAGTCATCATTAAAAGTAGACACTTTTGCTAGCATTTTATTAATCGGGGGTGGGGGGTGGGGGGGTGGGGGTGGTGGGGTGTGCATTTTGAAGCACCTGTATTAATTCAGTAAATTTTCAGTTCACGTATCTTTTGTTGAGTCACACTTATTGACTTCTGTGGTACAATAACAGTATCAAAGATAAGAGGTCGCTCGCTTTATTGGAAGTTTTGAAACAAGGTGCAAAAAGAGAAGTTATTAAGAAGTTGGGTAATTCATCGGTATTCTATGCAGCCAATACCGCAATACCTGAACTTGTTGGATAAAGTTATGTCAACATCAAAAAAAACACTTAATCCTTGACAGACCTTTCTTTCGGCTAAACTGTTTTGGTAACTATTTTCCCTGTTCTTCACCTGCTTTTTAAAACACTGTTTAAATATTACTAATTTAACCCCAGGAATATCAAATACTAGTTTAGAAACTTAATCTAACTTGCATTACTTAATAAAAATTCTTTACCTTCGACGCTGATAGTGCGTCTTGGTTATTCTATAACACAAGCAAATAAATTTTTTTAAACTGCATTCACGTGTCTTGTTAGGCCTTGCGGTAACATAGCAGACATTAGCATGCACTAATGAGAGTGACATAAAAGGAAAACTGTGTTGTACTACTGTGAAAATCTGATATCTTCTAAGACACAAGTAAGGGCAAAATCTAATACAGCATTGATATGACTATGTTACACAGTTACAAACTGAAATCATTCATCACGTTTAATGTAGAAGAGGGAAAAGAATAAATACTAAACTTGGAATGTCCCTGCCATAACTGACCCTGATTACTCAGGGTATTTCTGGCTGTACTATCATATTTTCCTACTTTCTAGACATGTTATTCTCTCTTCTTACTGTTACCCATATAGATACAACGAACATTGAAAATGGATTGTAAAACAGAAGTGTGAAAATGTATGAACTATATATTTGACAGTACTCCACGACTAAAACCAGTTTGTTTTCTCTGATCATTACTTTCCACCATAGCCATTTTCAGCACTCCTTTCAATAACAGCGAGTACAATAATTTCTGTCAGAAACAACATTTAGAGCTACCCTTCAGTTCCCATATTTTCACTCATGTCGCACTAAAATCCCATAACACGCAAGCTAAATTGTACAAAAATAGTATTAAAAGTAGGCAAGACTCTCCTAATTTAGGAATAGACGCATCCTACATCCTCCACAACTTAAGTAGAGATATGTGCATTAAACAAACAGTTAAGGAAATGCTCTGCTCTATCCAGATGTTCGATAACATATAACGTGATGTTTCACAATCGGTTATGGGGTTTTTTTTCCAGTTCTTCCTAAAAAATCTGATATCCTCTGGATGTGCTATGCATTTTTATTTTTATTTTTCTAAATAGGATGATTCCCTTCTTAATCTAGAGACATTTTTCTTAAACGCACATATTACAAGCTAAGGAATTAAACTACTGTCCCCAGTAGGACTGGATGAGCATGCACCTGTGGCAAAGACTTTAAATGGGATTCTTTTTCAGATAATCAGACCGTTGCACGTAAAAATTAGGTGCTAAGGACAGCCAGGCACCTTCGAACAGTTCGCTGACGAGCAGCATTTCTCTTAACGCGGGGTGAGCTCTCTCAAACCCATTCGGAAGACGCTTTGCGTTCGGCAGGAGTAAAGTAAACCTTAAAACCACATTTCAAGTAAAAAGATGCTACCGCTCCCCCTCACCGGGAGGTAACTTTCCGCTACGTGCTGTTCAGCAGCTCAGTCACAAACCCCGGCGGCCAGGGGTGCCCGTGGAGAGCCCGAGGCCGCCCCGACGTTACCTCCTCGCCCCCGGCGCCGCTCGGCGGGGACGGCACCCGGCCGCTCCCGGGACACCGCCCGCGGAGCGGGGTAGGCAGCAGAGGCCGCCGCTCCCCTCTCGCCAAACACCCAACTTCTGCGGGGTCGCGGGCACAGGCGGCGGGGGGGGCGCCGGGCGGCGACCGGCCCCGCGCTCCCTCTGCCCCCTCAGCGGCCGGGCGAGGCCGAGCTACCGAGAGGGGCCGGCGGGAGCACCGCGCCCGGCCGCTGGGCGCCCCGGCACCCGCCACCCCGCTTCCCCAGGGCGGGCGGCGCCGGCGCTGCCGGGCGCAGGTGCGGACCCCCTCCCGCCGGCGGCCGCCCACCGGCCCCTCGCACCCCGCGGCCGCCGGAAAGTTGGCGGGAGCCCGCCCGCCCCGCAGCCCCCGGCCCCGCGGCCGCCCTTACCGTGGTTGCTGGCGACGTGACCGGCGGCGGCGGGGCGCGCTGTCAGCAGGGGGAGGAAGAGGCCGACTCTCCAGAGCAATCCCCTCACCTCACAACACCCCATGGCTGGTGCCCGCCGAGCGCCCCGCGTCCTCGGCCCGCCGAGGCTGCCCGTCCTCCTTCAGGCCAGCGGGGAACGCCGCCGCGGAGCCCCCGCCCGCCGCCCCGGCGGGGTCCGGTGCGGCCCGGCGGGCTGCGCTGCCTGCACTGCCGCCGGGGGCTGCGCGGGCCGGGGCGGGCGCATCCACCAGCGGGGTCCCGGGGCACGGCGGCGGCCGGGAGGGCGAGGGCGGGCGGGGGCGCCGGGAGCCCCCGCTGCCGCCCTGCCGCGAGGGGCGGCGGCGCTGGGAGAGCTCCGGCAACTTCGAGGCGGCAGCGGCGGGGGGGTCGCGCCCCGCTCCCTCCGCCGGCTCCGGCCGGTGGCACCTTCAGCCCCGCACAAGCGCCCCCGGCAGCTTCAGCAGCCTCCTCCGCGGGAGCAGCCTCCTCCCCCGTCCGCGCCGCACGGAGCCCCGCATCCCCGGCCGGCGGCAGCGCCGAGGGGCTTCAGTTTCCCACGGCGGAGGGTCTCGCCCCCGCCGCCGAGCTCCCGAGGCGGGAGGGGCAGAAGGGCCGGGCGCCTCCTCACGCTCCCCGAGGCATCAGGGAAACTTGCGGGGCGGCATCCCCGGCCCCTCCGCCGCCGTCCCCGGCGCTGCCGCTCGCCCCTCTCAGTCTCTGTCTCTCCCCCTCTGCCGCGGAGCAATCAGAAATCAGGCGGCTCTGGTGTGATGCTCGCTGCTCCCTCCTGATTTGCGTGCCGCCCAGCCGGCTGCGGTTTTTTGGTGCCGCCGCTCCCCTGCCGCCCGCGGAGCGATCGCCCCCTCCGGCGCGGCCGCGGGGCCGCCCCGCTGCGCCCAGCCCGGCGGCTGCCGGGTCCCGCCGGGAGGCCAGCGCGGCCCCGCGCCGGGGGCGCTCCGCCACACGGGCCCCGCCAGCCAACGGGCGGCCCGCCGCGCGCGGGAGGGACAGGAGGGGGGGCGGGCGGGCGGGCGAGCCGCTGGAGCGGCGGCCCCTCCTCAGCCGCCCGCCGGAGGGGAGCGCGGGTCCGCGGCGCGGGGCGTGCGTGAGGCGGGCGAGGAGAAGCGCCCCCTCGGCTCGCCGCTGCCGGCAGCCCGCGGGTCAAATGCGGCGGGTTCGGCGCTAGAGGGGGTTAGTTGACAACGGAAGGGAAAAACCGGCCGGCCCGGCCGGTGTGGTGCGCTCCGCTCGGGAAGGGCCGTGGCCGCCGTTTAAAGGAGCGCGGGGCGGGCGCTGCGCCGGCCCGGGCCCGGGTCTCCACCCGCAGGTAGCGGGGGGACCCGGCGGGGCGTCACTGACCGGCGCGACAGGCAGCTGCGGCGGCGGCTGGGCGCCGCTTCTTAAAGTTACGCCAAGGGGGTACACGAGAGCAGCAAGCGTGAGCCGGCCGCCTTGGGCATCCCCGCAACATTTACTCTTTTGGGGGTTTTTAATTTCTCCGTCAGGTAACAGGAGCGTGTGCGGGGCTGGGGGTGGGGAGGCCGAGCCGGGCGGGAGGTGAGGCTGGGTGTCCTGTGAGCGCTGCCGGCTCCCGCCGCCCCCCCGGGCCTCTGCGGCGGGCGGGAGGCAGCGCCAGCGCCTGGGGGGTAGAGCCCACCCCGGGCGCCGCGCCTCTCTCTGGTCTTTAATCCTCGAGCATTTCAATGTCCCGATTCGTACAAAGACAGGGAAAAAAAACCCATAGGAAGATACTCAGATCCCTATTTCTGAATATGAGCTCCTAAAATCAGGTGTCTAAAGCCACACATAGGAGGAAAAAAGCTGTCTGATTCCCAAGGCTTCTGAGTGTCCATAAATGCCGTTGAAGTCAACGGGTAATGCAGCTGCAAGGTGCTGCACCAGAGAACGTGACGGCTCCCGCCGAGGTGCCTAAATAGATGTTCAGAGAAGCTATAAATGGAAACAGTTACTTTGTAATGCAAGAAGAAAGAATATTTTAAAAATTACTAATTTAAGGATTATTTTCAAAGGAGTTGTTCAACAAGCGAAGTCAACACAGAAATACATATTTGGGGTTTTTTAGAGGAATCTTTTCAGATTACAGTAGGCCCACAACAATGCAGTATTTCTCATATTTAGCTGTATTAACAATGTCCTATAAGGAAATGAACCTTTATTCCAAAAGAAGGTTAGCAGGAAAAGCTTCAGGAAGCACCTATAAATAGTGAAATAGTCATTAGTATTTTGTCTTCGTCTCATGGGGGAGGTAAAAGGAGAAAGTTCAATTTTTAGAATTTGGGGGTTGGACTAGATGCCCTTTACAGGTCCCTTCCAACCCAAACTATTCTATGATTCTATGTGTCACAATACTGTTCTGGTTTAGAATTAACACGGTCGAAAGGAAAGTAGCACTGACATTACACGGTTAGCTTTTTGGGGTAATTTGGTGAGAATTCAGATTTCTTTTCTGCTCCAATTCTTGCTTCAGTAGAAAGATACTTCCCAACCACACTGCCAGAAAAAAATTAGTGCAGGACATCATATATGAAGATCCCCCAAATTAAGATGAGTCACTTGGGTGCCACGCATTATCAATACCACTGCTTGTCTGCAACCTCTGAAAAAGACTTCGCGTGTGTTAATGCAAAAGGGCAATTTGCACAGCAAAAGTAAACTGAGACTCCTTCCCTCATGTCTGCTGTTGCATGGTAAAGATTTGGGCTTTTTTATAATAGGCTTTCCTCAGACAGTCCTAGTAATGCATATATATATATGTTTATATATGTGCGTGCACTCTTCATATACTTATGTGCACTTGTGCATCTCCATGTACCCCTGCATATACATCAGGTGGGCACGCTGCACATTATGCATCCTTACTTGCCATTAATGAAGCCAAATTAGACTTCTTCAAGGAGCTTAGAAGGTCTGGCTTACCACTTCTTTTGCTTTTACATGTCACATCAGACTGCAGCTGAATACAAAAAGGAGGCAGGGAAAGATGTGACAGGAGCATAGACAAAATCTTTTTGTGTTTCCTCTCACATGCAAAGCGTAGCTTTGTCTCCTGGTAGCCTTGAACTCCAGAAGCCACAGGAAACTGTTAGGTAACAAAACAGCTAAAAGGAATGGCATTTTCTCTAAAGTGACCCTTCACCAACTTTTAACTGGCTGCAGAATCTCCGGGGAAACAACTCTGAAAAAACATCACCCATTCATCTACACACAGATTAAATTTTTATAACCTTGTGTATTATCATGAATTTCAAATTAAATCTTAACCACCGTGCTTTAATCTTTCAGATGTATGCAAACATGCTAAACGTAACAGAGGAAAGCAAAAATATTAAATATAAAAAGGTAGAGTCCTATTCGTATACTATTTTTTTCCTGAAATTTAAAGCCACTTAGTATTGTAAACAGTGCAGCAATAAATTTTGTAAGGGATAATTGCACCAGGTAAGACAAAGAAGAGGAGCCACAGTTTGAGTGCCTACATACTTAGATTTCTAGAGAGTATATTTTTGTAGAAGCAAGGAAATCCATATATTCCCGTTCTTAAACCAGAATTTGGTCTGTCCTGGGAACAGAAAAATAGCTATTCTATTTTTATTGTTATTTTGTTAAATAAAGGGATCATCTTTCTGTTAAAAACAAACAAAAAAAACCAAGAAAGGAAATGTAGCATAGACATAGAATTACATGTAACAGGCTGTCCTTTCTTCTTTAGGTAGTTACCTATACATAGTTTATCTTTAATGTACCTCAGTTGTGTTAATTATAATAAAAATGTGGCTTCCTGTAAAAAAAAGAAAAGCCATTCCTTTTTCTAAAATTTCCCATAATATAGTGTTGTGTGTTAGTCCTTTGAACCATCATTCACAACTGTATGTGGTTTAGTGTGATCAAAGTAAACATTTTAATTAAGACACTGACAAGAAACAGATTTACAATAAATTTAAAGCAAATTTTCCATGCAGCACTCAATAGGTTTCACTGATGTTAAAATTACTGTAATATTTGGACCACGACACCTGCATTAGGATTTTTTAGAAGAGTAACACTTGCACGTACTGACCATAACTATAACATGTATACTAAGAAAAAATGCAATGTAATATTGATCCCTTAAAGTCTGAGCCAGTAACTTTTTTAGTGAATACAATACACTGCTGATTTGGCAGTCTAACCAGAAATGAAGCTTTTAATAGTATCTCTCTTATTCAGGGTTATAAATTACACTTTCCCATAAAAGTAAAAGTTACCTCCATTTTGTTATACATTATATTCTTGTTTCTGCAGAAGTACACACTTTTTGTTTGTTTGTTTGAATGAGTGGTCCTTTTAGTTTACTAACATCTTTACTTTTTAGCATATTTAATGACAGGCTAACACTAGATGACTGCTGATACTTTTCCTTCTTCCTACTATAGTCCCCAAATATGCTTATGGGATGCGCAGCAATTCACATGAAGTTTTTTAAGTATTTGCAGATTTTGACAGTTTTCTGTGTTCAAAAGCCCACGTCCCTACACGCATCAAAGGAAAAAAATTAGACGGTTAATAAGGTCTCAGGCTTATTACCTCCCCTATTATTGATACAGAAAAAGGTAATGAAAGAAAAAGGGATGATAGTCAAAAAGAAAACTGTAGATTCAAAGAAATCTGCTAGAAAGATAAGAATACTAAAACTAGGCTGAATAGGTATTTGAATTCTGACTTGAAAAATGTTATTTGAATTACAGAACTAACATGAACACTTTAGTCACAAATTTACTATGCTGCAGAATATTTTGTTATAGGCAACGATTCCTACACCTATAGGATCCAGGAAAGTCATTTGCCAAGTGTTGCCTGTTAATTACGGAAGTTACATTACTAGATTATATTTTCCTTTTCAGTTGGCTTGTATATAGTATGGACCTCTTCTGAGCACACTAATTCTAATGCTCTGCACCGTGTAAGGTGCAATTTAATTAAGTAAAAATGAACCAATTATACTGAACAATGTTTTAGGGAAATTACTGACAAAACGTGCAGTATAGTAGTTTCATCCCCATCTTGTTACATGCACAAGCTTTGAATTGCCTGAAATTATTTTTACGCTAAAACTACTGAATCACAACTATAAGAGTATACGATGTACAAGATCATAAAATGTTACGCATTTTTCAAAGTTTACACATTACAGTTACAGAAGAGCCTATATGACAACCCTTTCTTCATCTCCAGTATTTCCTTTCGCATTTCCATATTAATTTATAAAATAAATAAAATATCCAAATTTTAAAGGGGTGATACAGACAAATCAGTTACCATGTTTTGCACTTGCAGTTTCTTCAAATAAATCTAATTATTTGGATTAATAGGCAAAGCAAAAGATACAGTCTAAGAAGTTTATGTTTTGCAGGAAGGTCTAATAGTAATAGAATTGTCCTGGAAATCTTTCAAGAATAGCAAATTGGTTGGCGGTGAATATTTTCAATATTTAAATTTAGTGAGTGGAATGTCGCTGCAGTGGGGCCAAGGGATTCCAGATAAAGGCAGCAGAATGAATTAAATCACAGATGCTGAAGAAGAGGAATGGAACATCTAGACCACAAAAATAAATATTGTGGCCTCACTGACAATGGAGGAGCCAAAATTTCCCTCGTAGTGTTGGCAGAGGTATTGTCAGAGATGTAGGTATGTCCGTGCTTTAGTAGAGCATCTGAATTAACATGCAAGAGAGAGCAGAATTACATACTAATCAAACTTGGGAGTCCAAGACAGGTAAACTTTTATATAAGGGCTTTATCCATCTCAGTCAATTAAATAATTCCAGCTGAATTAATTGCAAATTGAGTTGGGTCTCAAAATGATAAAAGACTTTTATTCACGAACAAAATACTTTGGAAAAATGAGAAAAAAACCCCTGCAGTTACTAGAGAGTGAACCAGATTCTCTTCACACTACCCAAGTAGTACCCTTGACATAACAGAACAATGAAGTGAGGGCATATTTCAAGGCTGTGTCTAAACTGTTTATCTCCTGGAAGTTACAGGAGAAGACTTACATTGCACTCTTAACAGCACATAAAGCTTCTCAGGTTCTTTTCTAAGAATATTTAGCACCAATTAATGATCGTAGTGAGATATTTCTTTAGTAATTAGAAGTAATAGTAAATACAACCATAACGGAATGTATAATGGTAATGCTATAAACATTCTGGGTCACATTAACAAGATTATATGCTCAGTTTTAATGACCTATGTTTCAAATTGCCATTGAAATATTACTGCTGAAGCTTTAAAAAACATATTTACAGCTTTAAAAGATACTTAAATTTAAATTTGGGCCCTTTTATGAAGAGGCAAGAACTTAATTTCACACCGTACTCATAAAAATTGTGAAACCAAAAGTGAGGTCAAAAAGATAAATTGGTATTGTAGGTCGTGATAAAACTGGAGCTTTGCTTTTGAATAGGGTTAGCTATGGACAAATGGGAGCTGTCTGTATCTAAATACTCGAGTTTTATAATACTTTAGAAAAATGGAAACATTTTCACATGCTTTGATATGTATTGCTTCTGAAATCAAACCCTGCCACTATATACTATTTTACTTGAACTAATACTGTATCTACTTAAAGATTTGAATCTTCCTGATTGTTTTTCCCTTTTGGTACTGCTGCCTTGTAGATGAAAATGAGAAAACACCGAGGTTGGCTCAGTACAAATAACAATAAAGGCAAACAACCAGACTTATTATAAAGACATATCTTTTTGCCCTTATCCAACTACAGCTTAATGCAGAAATTGCTTCAGGCACTGGAGCAGATGTGTTTATCATTACCACAGATGAATGTTCTGTTTGAACAGTAACTCCTATTCATGCTTGCATTGTCTTAGTAACTGGTGTGTTGTGATGTATACATTACTGCACATCAAGTTGAGCTAATCATCTCCTCTAAGAGAAGCAATTGTTCCCATGGAAAACTAGCAACTGGATGTAGTTACTATATCATACATGACACATGGGTGTCAATTATGTCAACATAGCTGATAATAATCTGAACTACTCCCAGAATTGATGAGTCAAAATATTTTCAGTTGTATGCAAAGGTCCTTCATACCACTACCAAACTAATCTGGTGCAATCACTTAGTCTTAAATTCTACTCAAAATATTTCAACTGTAACGAATTTTGAAAAAGTCTTAGCATCAAACAACCTATTCCAAGTCTGAAAACGTCTGTCCTTGGCACACACTCAAACTGTCCAAACTAGGAAGTAGCTATTCACAATACTTCAGTAAATTTGGACCTCTCAGTCAACCTTACTTTGCCCTTAAACCATGAAAAAGACATCTTGGAACGCAGTCACAACCTATTAATTGAACTTCGCAAAATAGCAATATGTCATCAAGTCTATTTACTTAAAATATCCACAAAATGTCTAACACTTTTAAACACAATTAACATTCATTAGTTTCAAAAGCCCTAAAATTGCAGTTTTGCTTGGACGTCATGTTGCTTTCTACCAGCAATGACAACTCACTTATTAATTTGAGGAATGCATTTGGATGTCCAAGGGAATTTTGTACATAACTGCAATGAGACATGGGATTATGCCTTCGGACCTACTGTTAAATATTTATATACGTGTATGTATGTGTGTATAAAAGTATGTATGCACATACATATTTTAGCACATATGTTAAGTTTTCCAAATATGTGACCTAAGACTGCAGTTCAAATGGTTGCTCTTGATTTTGGTGATTGTAAGAAATTAACCATTTTGTAAGGACATCGAGTAGCCTGCATATTCTGACTATGCATTTGGCAAATTAACATTTAGGGATTGTTTAATTTTTAAGGATGTGATAAAATTGATAACAAATTGCAGACTGGTATTAACTATTATAGGAAGATTCTCAAAGTGTAGCTACTTCCATAATTTTCATATATGAATTTCCCAGCTTCCTACACTCTTATCATTTATATAAATTATGTATTTACATTATGAGGTGCTGGGTTGTGACACTGTGATCAGCAGACCCTTTGCAATATCTGTGGATACAGCTATATTCCTAGAGACATCTCCCCTTCAGACTTAGTCTGATTGAAGGTTCCCTGTATCTGTCTAGAAATAAAGCACATAAAGTGGCATTGGGCTAGACTGGACTACAAGGCAAGTTCTTAGGCTTAAAGCTTTGAGTGGACGGCCATGGCACCCTGGAAATACCTACAAGATCTGTGAAATTTATCTTCTACACTATTCTTTCTCCATTAGACTACAATGGCCTAAACTTCTTAGGAAATGAAGTTAGGGTAGCAGGGTAAGGGTCCAAATGCTGCTCATGATAAAGAATTAAGAGAATTTTTAAAGAATGTTGTTATGTGCCAACAAGCCTTATTTATAAAACCTCAGAAATTCCATTTGCATTTAAAAAAAATAATTTCCATTGAATTGACAAGGACTCAATTCTTAAAGATTTGAGACTTTTGTCTTGCGAGTAAGTATTGCAGATTTTTTATTTTGTTAATATAAAATGTGTTTTAGTGTCTGATCCCTGCTTCATTCAATGCACAGCATTAGTAGCATTCAGGACTGTAAAACTGAGTGAGGCAGCAAGGTATTACAAACATCACTTGTTGTGCGGGTTAGAATATAGCCTTCAGGAAGACAAACTCATTTCTGTCCTGATCTTTGCTACAGCCTTTTGCCATGACACCAAAGTCACTGAAATTAATGTTAATCGCAGGTAGCTGAACTGATCACATAGGTGGGAGTTGTCAGTAACAGATAAAACGGGTAGCAACCAAAGGTCACAAAGTTTGGAAGCAGTCTCATCCCTTTGTCCTGACTGTGAATGACCCTCTCCCTGTCTGTCTTCCTATAACCTTCTGTTCTAACTGCAACCCAGTTTTCTTCTACAAGCATAAAGGCTTTGAATATATTTCCTGGTTGCTTGATCAGACACAACATTAAGGAGACGTGGGGCACGTTACTGATGGGAAGTAAGAAACAAAAGACTTTCCTAAGTTTTGCAAGGCCAAAGCCATTATGATTTTAACTAAAACTTTGGTAAATGAGAAAGAAATTGCTACAAATTTTCTGATTTGACCCACACTTAGCAACTAGTCTATGGTACAATGTGGTATGCCGTCAGATTGCAGTTTTGCTTCATTCCATTTCCATCAAATTAAAAGGACAGATATAAAAGGAGTCTTTGTAACAGGAGGTTTGCTTAAACCTTGAATAAAAAGGAGATGCCACTTTCCTTTGCGATACATTATTGTTTAGGTCTCTTCAGGCAGGTGTGACAGATTGGGCTAAACTAGAGCAGAAGTAACAAGAAGCAGCTATTACACTGCTGTTAAATCTGGCACAAATGAAGCGAGATTTATCACATAATATGTCACTATAGAGGGGGAAACAACCCAGAATTACTAAAACGGGCATTTTTTTAAAGTCACGCGCCTAAGAAGAAATCAATCAAGAAAATGCATATATTGTCAAAACTCTATGGCGAAGGGTTTAAATGTATTTTAGCAAAAGGTCAAGCAATAATAATAATAAAAAATGAAAATCCAAGGTGTGTGTATGACTTGACTTTGTGTCAGTAACCCCTTGGAGGGCTTACTTTGAACTTTGAAACTTCCCTGCTTACAGTGACTGTCTCTATACAGGTATCTGTTACTTTATCTTTGCTACGATTCATTATTTCTTAAGAACTTCTGCCTGACTTTGCTAGCTAAGACCCTTTCCTACCACAACCTCAGCTGGCTGCCTCTTACTAATCCTTGCAGTGTTTTCTAATAATGTGGAACAGGATTTTAACACCTACTTTCTAGATGCATGGTTGCTTCTATTCATCAGGGTTTAATTCACAGTATAATTTACTATGGTGCTGTGTAAGTTATATAAAAAAACACCTATGTGCATTGGCTGTTTAAAAAGATCCCATGCAGGCTTAGAGGGACTGAGGGTAAACAAACAGTTTTCTTTAAAGGCTTTGAGGAACAAATGTTGTCAACATTTTATTCCATACATTTTATCTCCAATCCACAACAGACGACAAGACTCCTGTTGGGACCATCCTGTCCACTGAAATTCATGAAAACTGTCAGTTTTTCAGCAAGACTATGCTTTTGATCTTTAAAAGATGATTTAAAATAAAATAATTAACTTCATATGAAACAGAAAAGGTTCTGCTTTGGTTCCTGAAATCTATTCATTTGGATCACCATAAATACTTTGTCAGCTTCACTAATAATTATTAGATAACATAAGAATGAACATAAATTATAATACCCTCCAAAAAAAGCTTCAAAAGAGTTTACCTGGGTACCACTATCATGTTTGTGAAGAATAAGATATTTCTGTAAATACACATAACTGAATATATTTGTTGTAGTCACCAACTGCTTATATAATAGGGGAAAACTACAATAATAAAGGGTGGGTGGTATATCTGGGAACCTAGCAACAGAATTAGTGGCTTAAATCTTATCATGTAGCGCTATACAGTATGAATCATATCATCTTTTGACCTGTGATCTTTACTTAATTGCGGAATCTGAAAGAGAGATAGAATCACTGGACATAAAATGCAATAAACGGTGATTAAATAAATACACAACTAGACATTTCAATTTAGAAATGTAGCTGCTTCTAAGAAAAAAGAGTTTTTGGAAGAGAGCAAATCTATTTGAACTGCTGATCCTGGGATAATCAGTCCATCACAACAACTCAAGCAAGCATTTGAAATATTTTGGTACAGAAGCATTTAATAATCTGAGCTTAAATTTCCAAAACCTCTTTTCAAGGTGGATTGCTGATAATTCTGAAATGTTTACTTGATGTTATATTGAAAGTAAACAGTAGGCAGAAGTTAATGCTTTTTGCCCCAAGAAGTATTAAGATAAATGGTGTTCTCATGGAGATGAGAAAAATGAAATAAAATAGTCTCACTGACACGGCTTTTTAAACTCCATCACGTCTAACTAATTTGAACAAGGAAGAGTATTTTCAAAGTGCAGAATACAAAAACACTTCAAATTATTTTATAGTCAGAAGCCAGAAAAGGGTGAGAACATGGAGTCCTTAACTTCTTAATATTTCAGAACTAACAACCAACTCATCTTACTCCAAATACTGTTTTCTAAGACTGAAAGGCCAGTGATATCAACAATGTTAATTTTTCAGGAAAAGAAATTAATCTTAAGGATGCATAGTATGAATAACATGAACACAAGCTGATCTGTTACAGGGACTACCAAATGAGTTTAAAACTGAATATTGTTCTACTTGTTCAAACGACAGATTTTAAGTGATATATGGATAAAGAATGAGAAACAGAACTAAGCTTTTATGGTTATCTATTACATACAAGATGCCACTAGAGGGACTTGTGCAGCCAAGAGTAACTTACATGAGCTTCAGAAAGAATTGTGGATAAATTATTAACAAAAATGGAAATATGAATAAGAAGTAGTTATAGCTGTATTTTTTAATCACACCTAAAAATAACTCTACCTTTCCATCTCTGTTTTTTCTTGACAGCATCCTAATTTTTTTTGTAATATTGGCATCCTAATATACAACATCAGGAGCATACCTTTAAGATTATCTATATCGCACAGCTAAAAATAGACCTTGTTCTGACTTCTGAATATGGTTTAAGTACCTTTAAAGTTATTTTCACTCCCCTCAATTAAAATTAAATTTGTGCAATTTGAACAGTTCATTTGTTTCTCTGCAAGTGAGGCAATGTAAAACAGTATGCATAGTTTACAGAGAAACCTCATATATATATATACAATGACTATTCCATGATGTGAAAGGATTGAAGAATTTTCAAATGAGTTTTGAGAAGAGGTCTTTACAGTGATCTAGCTGCAACACATGAGTAAGCTGCTAAAATGGGATAAGGAATTTTCCACCCTGTATTTATAAAATGAACACTTGAACTGCAGTAAAAACATATTTCTGTCCTTTCAAGTTTTTCTACACATCTGTTTCAGGTAGTAAAATATGCAACATTAGTCCAAGAAGAGAAACATTGCATTGCTATAAGTAAGAAATAAATTGACAATAAAGTATGTAGCCAACCTACCACAAAAAAGGTATCTGTGTAATTGCCTGCTGTAAAATTCAAAGTGTGGTTAAAATACATTGATAGTCGGCTTCATATTTATTTCAGACAATGCCCCTATTTATATTAGCCCCTATTATATTATTTATATTATTAATATTATTATATTATTCATTAGGAAAATGAGGTGGATAACAATTTAAATTCCTGAGAGACACATTTCATGTGACTGTTTACTTTGATCATTGAAGGGATATAGCCAATTGTAGTTTGACTATAATTTTAGATCTTATGAAAGTGCACTTTTAAAAACTTTAAAATCAGTGTTCTGAAATTCCAGACATGAATGAATTGAGGTATTTAAGACAATGATAATTTTGCACTACTGAAATGGCTAGATCTAATTCAAAGCAGAAAGTATCATCATCTCCTTCTATTACGTTTCTAGTTGATGAAAGCTGTGTTTATTATATCTAGAAAAATATTTTTTGCAGAAAAAGAAACACCTTTAAAACTTTCTAGCTCAAATTTGAAAGTAATATTATATTGCAGAAAAATGTATGTTATCTAATGCCTTCAAAGAACATGTTCTTATTTTCAGATTAAATCAAATGGTAAAAACTTGAGAAATTTTTTATATTAGTGGGAGAGTAAAATGTTACAGTAGAGAAAATATTAGAATCAGTCTACAAAACATAATTAGTTTAAGAAGAATACAGAAAACTTTAACATGTGGTGCTTAAAATGGAACAAAAGAACTCAGAAAAAATATTGCTAGTTTGATTAAAAGTTTGGGTTTATATAATTATCTCCTCTTCACGTTTTTTGCAATGGTTTTACTTAAATTATTTTTTGCTCATGAAATACCTAATGACAGATCCAATATTTTGTGTGTGTGTGTTTTTTTTCTGTTAATTTTTATAAGGAGAATTGCAAATTTGACAGTAGAGCATTAAACTAAGTAGATTAGTGACCTTACCACACTCCATGGAAAGAAAAACAATGGAAAGAAAAATTCTGTCAAACTTAATCTAGAGCATTTTGATTAAATCAACAGTGTAAGTAAAGCTTTCCACAAGGAGTTTCCAGTCACATATGCTAATATGCAAGAAGCATACAACATGGCAAGTTCTGTACTATAATGATATGTAGCGTATAAGGATGATTACATGAATCCAGATACGATAAAAACAAACTTTAAAGAAGACAAACATTTCAAATCAGGAGTAAAAATTGCTACCATTTCCCCAGCAGGGCAGTTTTAGGGAAGCAACTGTGTCTCATTTACAGTTTGTCTTACCAATGAAACTACAAGAAAATCTTGAGCATCTGCAAATGGGAATCTCTAAACTAAAATTGGTTAAAGGACAGAGGAATGCAGTCATGGCGCACAATCAAAAAACCAAACATCTTAACACATATAATGTAATTGGATATGACTATATCATTGTACCCCAATCTGAATACAATAATATAAATTTACTGGCTACTGAGCAAGTGTCTTCTTCTAACCTTTGGTCCATGAAAAGCCTTCACTCACCTTTACGTCACATCTCGTCTACTCCCTGAGCACCTAACACCCACTTAGCCTGGAAAGGTATGTTGACTTTTGCTGGCTGTAATAGCTACTCACATACACTAAACTACTATGCTGTCTCTGATGGTTATCATGTATTTTTCTCTGTATTATCTTATTCTGGCTACTAATACCTGTATTTACTAAAAGGCGATTAAATGACAGGTCTACATGCCGACAAATTCAGATTGTTTTTTCAAAATTACAAGGCAGGACAGATACATATATCTCCTGAAAGGTTACATAAAGCAACTGTATCTTGTAATATTTCCACTTCTATTACAGTTTCAAGTTTTTATATAATTATAAGAATCAAAAAAGGGCATGACACTAACCATTTGAGAGTGACCAGGTAAGGAAGAACTAAACAAGAAGACCTGGCATAAGAACATTACCAATACAAACTCAGATCTTAACTAAATCCAGACTGTATTTAAAATATCATGCATTAAAAATGGTTCTTATTGAAAAGAAATTTTTTTAAATTTATATATTTATTGCATATCTTGAAGTGAGAATTTATTTGACTAATTCCACAGTGTTTTAGAACTTTGAGTTCACACTTTCATATTCTCCAGCTTATGTTTTCCATGCCCATTATATAACCGCGTAAGATAAAAAAATGTACCAGGAAGGTATTATTTTCCAAAATTCAGCAGAATGCTTTGATTACCATTCTCAGACAGCTTCTCTATCACTTTTTCAGGTCACTTTTAAGGGTTGCACCAGTGAAGGCTGCTCAGCCTGGAGTTTTGGTTTGTGTGCAACAAGGCATACCCTGTCTCATGCACACAGACTATTGTGTGCCACAAACCGTGTTACCTGTTCAGCCTGGTTTGCCCTGCCAAAAGTAGTGCCATTCCTTGAGTCATGGACATCATATCCCAACATCCTTCCATGTCCATATTTCTCTGACATCCATACTGATACTACTTTATCACTACAGGCTATGAGAACAAACTAGTGAGTTTGGAAATGAGCAAAGCAGGCCTGTGGCCTATGGCCAGGCAGGGCAGGACTGCAATGCAGTGGGGCTGCAGCTCAGGCAGGGATGAAGCATGAGAGCCTCAGCTGAAAGCAGTGCCCACAGGCAGGGTTCAGCCCTGACAGCGGCCTCCTTGCAGCACAGTGCTGTTGGGGATCTTCCCTCCATGGCCAGCAGCAGGACAAGGACCCCCCTTGGCTGCACTGGCTCTGAGCTCAGCATCTCTCCCCAGCTGCCCCCAGGATGGAAGATGCTCTCAGGGCTCTTACAGCAACCTACTCTGAACCTTGGACTTAAGCTTGTTCCTAATGCATTTCTCTTAATGCTAGCCTAACTGCACCATAGCTCAAATCTTTTCTAAAAATCCCTTGGAATATCCAAAATGCTTATCTGGTTATTTTGAGGCATCAATGACACCTTTGTGAAAGGAGATATTGGAAATGTTGTTCTTTGCTGAGCTAAGCACTCCCGATAAGAGCAGCCACTGTGCCTGTGTAGCCTGTGTAGGGAAAAACCATTCAGATTTCACATAATGCTAAGTGGCCATAATGATTAGCACCTGTGCACTGTAAATTCAAAATCCATACTGAGAAAGCATGTCGCTAAGTTCTACAAGCATCAGAAGTATGCAATACTGTACTGTTTAAACATACATTTAATAAACCCATGCTCATCTTCCAGGAAATGGCAATTCAAACAACAAACAGATCTCTCTTCTCTGCTGACAAGACCACTTGTATTGCCTGTTCAAGCTGATCTCATCTGCCGCAGTGTGTGTCATGATGTACACCTTTTCCCTCTTTCCTATTCTACCTAGATGGAAGAGTCACCCTATAAAAAGCATACGGCTACAGGACACCCTCAGCTACATCTTTTTCAAGCCAGTTAAATATCTCTTTTGCCATTCAGTGTACTGCACTTGACACAACAAATAATTCCTGGAAGGACTAAAAAAATAACTAAGAAAATTTTTTGGACATCCGAAGTAAAATTTACCCCGCTAGGCATCCAGGAAAAGCAAAAGATAGTACTGGACAGCTTTAGCTTTTAGGGAGTTGCTGAAACTTCTGTTTCAGAGATATTAATCCAAACTTAATTTTGTTATGTTACAAATATCTGAAATTAGGAATAGAAAACTTGCATAATTAGAGGTTATGATGGAAAGCTATAAATAATACAATTTTAATTTTTAAGTGGATTAAATGGAACAGCCATTTTTTGACATCATCTGACACTATCTAAAAAGTGACTGTTACTAAAGGAGTGTAAAGTGGGAAAAGTGAGAAAATGTGAGAGAAGTAGTTCAACTTATCCCCCATTCATTATTTTAAAATCTCTGTAGAGGTTAAAATTCAGACAGATCACAACGTACAGAAACAAAACAGAAATAATGACTCATCTAGGTAGGCTAGCCTTTGAACCTAGCTTCTGTCTTTTGGATAATGAAATTAATTAACTAATACCAGCACTAACCTTTACAAGCATTAACATTTAACAGGAATTGGAATATTAGGAAATCTTTTTGACATTGGGAATTTAAGAGCACATATTAAGACAAGCCACTTCCTCCAACTGAGAATTTAAATGCTCTTACGTTGTCTCTCTCCCTGGCCCTCTCCCCATTTCCTTCTCCCTTCATGGAGAAATCTGTTGGAGTTGAAATTCCAGTACCAATACCAGACATTTAGTCTTCTAAAGAAAAAAAGTTCCAATAAAGGTAGCAGGTCTAATGCAAAGAAATTAGTTTTGCACTGTCTTCATCGTGTTATTCAGCATTTTACTATTGATATTTCTGAAATGAGAACTTGTATTCCAAATGACTATTGCCTTCATAAGGATTTGACCTTAGATTTTAACTCTAATCTTGCCAAGGACAGCGTATAGATGGGCTAGGCTTCTGAAGGTGTTGTTGAAAGATTCCAGCTGACGAAATCTAAAAATTTCTTGATCTCATAATGTAAGGTGACTCTTACCTAACCTACTGTCAGAAACAAAATTATCTTTTCCTAAGTCTTTTGTGGTATAGCTCTTCCATGGTTAGTAAACTTTTTATTTACTTTGCCAATTTTTCACATGAAACATGTCCTTCTCTTTCCTAATATATTCTTCATTAGTTTGAGTTTTGCTTGAGATCTTTGAGTGCTTTTCTGACCCTAACCTGTTAAAATCAAAGTTTTGTTACCATATGAAAGCAACTAAGCATCCTTTGGGGGAATATCTTTTTTCAATTAAAATGGATATTTCTAAGCATTCTTGGAGATCTATCCTTCTCATAAAAAACATGAAATCTGGAACAGATATTTGTTTGAAAAGATCTTTCCTTTTACAGTACAGTGCATATCAAAAGGTTGTATGGAATTGTACTTGTACTATCGTCAGTTTCTTTTAAGACTTTCAGGTGATGCCAAGACTTATTCCAATATTCTGCTGTCCAGTCTTTTCCAGTGTCTTGTAATCTTTTGACCCAAATTACAAGCATCAGTTTTATAGACAATGGGAAATTTGTTGATCTACATTAAAAATGTCATTTTGGGGCTCTTAGCAATGAACAGTGTTCAAGCTATCCTACTTATTCAATACTGCAGTTTTTGACAGAAAACTCCTTCTGTTATACTTTTTCCTTTTTGGAAACTCATACACTCACGAACGCCTTCTGACTTGAGGAATCTATAGCAACACTTATCAAGACGTTTTCCATCAAGTCAGAGACTGACAGAGACACAGTACAATCATTAATCCTCCCTGGGATACACAGCGACATAAACCCCTGCTTTACAAGCCACAAGGAACCACTTGCCTGGCATGCTGCTGAACTGTTGCTTTTTGAGGAAACATGCAGTAATCACAACTCCTGGGCACAGTGGGTTTCAACTTTGACCTCGAGAGAGTCTCTTGTGCATATCCTCATGTGCTTTGTTCTGTGAGATCAGAGAGATGATTTGTTGTTAATACCAGGTCTGTAGTCAGCTTTTGTTCTGGATACAAAGCCTAAATAAATTAGAAGCTTGAGCACTGAGTTATGAGTTAGGTATTTTAGCATAAAACTTTTAGAGACTGGATCCTGTAGTGGAGTTTATTTCTTGATTTAGGCACATATGTGTTCTATAATGCATATGGGAATAATGAGATTCTTTAGAATGGAATTTACAACAAGTAAGACACCAGGAGATGTCTGAACTAGCAATAGGAAATGATCAGAAATTCTGGAATTCTAAAATGCAGTTTTTTCAGCTCAGAGTTTAAGATACTTGAGGCCACAGGTTTGTGGGGCGGGGTGGAAGGCAGGACATATTGGTTTGTGTTTTGCATTGCAGATAGGAGAACTGCATCCTACCTCTGTAATTGGGGTTGTTTGTCCCTTGAATAATTCACATTGCTGCTTTATTTTGTAATGAGCACACTTGTAGTAAGATACAGACTTTTCTTGGTTTTGTTTTTGTTGGTTGTTTTTGTTTTCTTTGTTGGGGTTTTGTTTGTTTGTTTGTTTGTTTGTTTGTTTTCTTTTAAACAGAAGATTTTTATTTTTGTAGATGATCTAAATATAAACAGCAAGGAATTTCAGTTCCTGGATATTTATCTTATGGACTAACTCCTACAGATGGGGTTTAAGAGGGGGTAGGGTATTTGGGACGATATTTTGTCTCCTCTTTTAGCTGTTCCCATCATTGACATTAGATTTTATCCCTTTAAAACTTCCAGAAGCCATGGAGTTTGCACACAAAATTGAAAGAAGAAAAATAAGTGTTTATCGCAGCTGATACACAGCACACTGGAGAACATCTTCTAAGCTGCAGACAGCATCTGCAAGAACTGCGTGAAATGCTGAGATTTTCTAAAATTTCCTAAGTTTGCAAATGTAAGCCACAATATCTCATGTGTGGCAATTCTAAAAGGCTACATAACTGAAGGGAACAGAATTATTAGCAATATGAAACTCCTTGAACTCCTGCTTGTAGCTAAGGAGCCTTTAAAGAGTCTTTAGGGAATAAAAATCCACATTTTCATATCCTGAAAATGGACCATGGTAAGCTCCATTTCCTTGCTCACAGGTTGCTTAACTCCTGCAATGAGAACGTACAACTTTAATTATATCTTCTGACAATGGAACACAATGTACTTTTCCACAGACACATGTGCTATATACGATATTGGGCAGAATTATTCCTTCTTAAAATTCCATTCAATTCATTTTATGGTAATATCTATCATCTGCCATGTATACAGGCAAAAAAAAAGATTTTCTACCACATTTGTTTTAAACACATCTGGTTTAAGTTTACATAGTGTATATTCTATTGTTGGATGATTACATTTATGCATTATCTTATTACTGGTAGTATCTTATATTACTTGATATAATATCTTCAGAGTTTCACGAAAACTACTGTGAGGTTCAAAGGTAATGAAAATACACAGCCATAAACTCTCAGTGTTATATTTCTCACATAGACTTTTTATGACTTAAATAGGAATTAATTATAACTTAGAAAGTAGTAATTTCATTCTGTAATAGGTAATATCCTTCCTAAATTTCTAAAAAGCAGTAGTCTCACAAGATATACAGAAGTCATTTGGTTTATTAGACTTTACTATCTTTTAAAAAACAAAATCAATTGCTGAAAGGATAACATGCATGAGCATAATTTGATAACAGACTTTGATTTCTTAAGTACACCATGATTAAGTATTCAAGATATACTGCAATATTTTATTTTTTCCATTAGAGTTTGCCCATTACACCATTTTCAGACTGTAAATTATTTAAGTCAGTTGAACATTCTGCTTTGAATAATTTATTTACTATGAAATTGTAAATTGCAGTATTCTGTCAAATTTCATGCAATCCAGTGAAAATCCAATTTGTTGAGGGTTGATATTATTGGTTACATGAGCTTCCCCAGTGACTGGTAGACAACACTAAAGAAAGTTATTATAGTGTAAGAAAGGAAAAGACAAGGGTGAGCAAAGTCAGGAAGTAAACAGGTCTGAGCTATTTTTTTATTGAGACAATGACATCATTGGCATTCCAAGAACATGAAACTTTGCATATTTGCCATTTAATTTGTTATAACGTGTACGCGATTTTGATTATAAAACTTTAAAACAATTCTCTTTTAATTGGCTGTTTTATTTACATAGCAGTAACTGACTGTAGTGGTTAGCTCTCTTATGAAAATTAGCGTACAATTTGCATGAGCTAATAAAAATATTATATTCCAAAATGAAACTGTTTGATTTCTTTTTCAAGTAAAGGAAAGGATATATTAAAAAATAACTGTAATTTTTCTTTTTTTGTTTCAGTTTTTGTGAAACCATGACAAATATAAAGCATGGATGATTTCCAATTAAACATGGAAAATATTACCTTACTAAGGTTAGTTCCAATAAAGTTCATGGAACAAAATTTTTTAAGTAAGTCAAATAAGATTTGGCCAAGGAAACAACAATAATGCGTCCTTTGGAAAAATAAATTAACAGACTGTCTGCCATAACAGAAAGGATAAAACAAACTTGGATTCCTGCTGACCCATATGGGCTGTTCAGTATCAGCCAGGGATAAAGTTCAGGCATAACAGCCCATTCCATATTCAAAAAAAGTTAATACCTTGTTCTGACAAGAGATAAATACCGTATTTAACACATAATTTAACAACAATGAAGTCAATATAGTAATGGACTATTTATTTGAATAAGTAGACAATTTACAGGCAAGATTATTCATTCTATGCTTTTTAGAATGTAATTAGCTATGCTCCTCACAATCTTACATTTATTTGAATACCTAATTCTTCTGTTTGAGATATGTCTAACATGCCCTAATTCTCCATTTAAACTGGACCAGTGCAGAGTAACCATCTCAAAAGTCAATGGATTGCAGTAGGGTAATGAGCAGAAATGAGCATCAATGTTCACAATTCCTGCCCTGATATACACAGATTGGGTACCAAGAAGATGAATTATTTCTATAAATGCAGGACTAGTGTTCTTTAAATGGCTTTCCACTAATGCTGCATTATTTTATTTATTAAGTAATTTAGTTTTACATGGAAGATGATAGATTTATGGCAGACAGGGTCAGATTTTCCTTACTGATTGCAAAGTGGATTATACTGTCTAGGAAATCATGTCTGCATTCTGCCTTTCCAGAATAAAAAATTTGAAAAGTAAAACTGCAGCACATAACAGCAAGATATCCAGATATAGCTATTCCTATTATTCAAACGGCTGCTAGGACAACCAGCTTCAGCTTGTACTAAAAACTCATTTCCATTTACTTTCAAGTACTGTATCAACACTTTTTTTTCTTCCAATGAATTCACATATTAAGTGACTTAGTGGTTATCTTTCTTCTTGCAGATCTGAAACTAAGGAAAACTTCAGTTATTCAAACCAGCTACACTATTCAAGCTACAAGCAAATCTGAACTGGACACCAATTAGTGAAAATAGGATTTATGCCTGCTTCCTAGCTTTCCAGCCACTAGAGGGCAAGGTTTTTCTGTGTCTTTTTCCATGTGAGAAAGTATTTGACTCCAAACACAGAGCTGTTATTTCCTTTAAAGCGTAATAGGGCCTTGAATGTGCCATTCTACCAGGTACATCTGAACTTGAATCCTTTCACCACTGTTGAACAACATCCAAGGAACAAATAAAGTCACAAGATGCCTACATAATACAAGGATTTTCTTAAGTTGGTGGTCATAGTAAACAGGAGAGAAGATAAACTCTCATTTGACATCAGCCTATGTTAACTCAATTCCTCACTTACTTTAAGTGTGCAACCTGCACATTTGTGTCAATTATTTTATTAAATTCTTAAATGCACCAAGGTAAATTGGAAGAAGGATGTCAAGTACTTACTTACTTCAAACCTCTGAAATTTGAAAGGCAATGCTTATTCTCAGATCAAAAAAAGTCAACTACCACTTTTATCAAAGGGAATATCAAACCTTCTCTTTTTTTTTCTTTTGCTTGTGGATTTTCCTTTATTTTTCTCTGGAGTACACATTTCCCCTTCTTCCAAAGATACATAACCTCCCACTTTTTCCACCAGAAATTTAATCCCATTTTTCTTTGGTATTTTAACACTGTGATTTTTAACACATTCTGAATTTTTTGGTGTTACTTTTGGGGAAAAATTGTCTCTACTTATTGCCTCCAGAGATTTTAATTGATCTTCCTGTTTGTTACTTCTAAACAGGCTGGATATTACAAGACCCAATTCTGAATTACTATTTTTTTAATCAATAATATTCTGAGGATTGTCTATATAGCCTACTTGGAACCCAGCTGTCATTTCTCTTTTCTTGATTATCTTTTATCAGGTCCCATTGCTAGCATAAACTTCAGCATTACCAACTAAAGCATTGCTGAGCTGAGTAAATCTCCTGAGTTATTATCACCTCTCTCAGAGCTGCTCCATCTCCTTTGATAATATTATGTGTCTTCAATTATTTCTTTATTTTATTCAGTCCTTTACTTTACACAATTCTCCCCTGTTTTTTCTGCTAATGGATTTTTTTTTTTCCAGTGGTGTTTTTGAGAAGGAAATATTTCCTTCATGTCTTTTACTAAGATTCATTTATCTGTACACTAGATTTGCTTGTCTAAAAAACTATCTTCATGGCAGTGTTATGAATGGCACACTGAAGAAAGCAACACAGAATTTGACTGATAAATTTGTAAGGATAAATCTAAGTTTTGTAACACATAATATGTTTTCTTAAGTTCAGTTTGAAAGAGATACATAGAGTGTTGTCTGTGCATCCTTGTGGTTTCTGATAGCAACCTGCAATTGCTCATAGTCTCAGTTCCTTTTGCATTTGACATACATCTCAATTCCCTCCCAAAACAGAGATGACTTGTGTTCTTTCTGGTAACATCCATGTGTTGTTAGGCTATTTTCTGGAATGCTTAGCCTGTGGAAGCTGTGTTGTGCATCCTTCTATAAGAACCGGTGTTGGTGCTGGGCAAGTTTCTCTCACAGACTTCAGTCCCATGGCTGCGGTGGCTCTTGCACATCCATTGCTGCCTCAGCTCAATCCTTGTCCTGGGAGATCAGTGGACCACTTTTTGTCAGGTCCCTGCTCTTTGATCTGGTCAATGCGGACAAATTATTTGAAGGGAACATTTTAATTTGCACAGATCCTCAAACCCATGATATGGTCCTCAAGAGAGTCCATCATACAGGTATATGAAACAAAAACACAGCATGAATTTAAGTAAGAAAGAATCCAGAAGCAGATGGGGTTGTGCTGTAGAAAAAGCTGTGTCTGTAAGGACTGGAAGATAAAGGCCACAAGAACGTCTTAGCTGCCAGATACTATCTTTTTATCTTAATGTATTATCTTCCCTGACATATTGTGCTTGGTGAAACACTGGAACAGGTTGCCCAGAGAGGTGGTAGATGTCCCATCCCTGGAAACATTCAAGGTCAGGTTGGACAGGGCTCTGAGCAACCTGATCTTGTTGAAGGTGTCCCTGCTCATTGCAGGGGGGTTGGACTAGGTGACCTTTAAAGGCCTCTTCCAACCCAAACTATTCTATGATTCTATGATATCTTTAACAGCTAAGATAGGAAAAAGACCTGAAACCTTTCTGTATGACTGATATTCTACCCTGGCGCGGTGTTCAAGCCGTAAGTGCAGTAATATATCTGCAGTCAGATATTCTGACTATCAGTAGCCCTGTCAAGTCAGCAGAGTTGTATAGTGCCAGTGATGAAACCACTCTAAGTGGAAAGATAGTTAAAACTTTTACAGATACCACTTAGTTTAGAATATATTGCCTACAACTATTCTGAATAGTTGGTACTGTCAAAAGTGCAGCTCTCCAATTGAGAAATTTTAAATATAATTTTCAAATAAATATTATTTTAAATATTATTTTCAAATCAAAATGTAACTCTTCCTGAGTAAATCTTATTGCTATATATAAAAACATGAGCAGCGGGGGACCAAATTACAGATAAGGCCTAGTGTTCTCTTCATTTGTATTCCACTCTAACGTTATGACTTGTATATAGACTTGGGAGAGAAATAGTAAACTACCTCCATTGGATACATTACTAATAACAATCTAAGAAGGAAGCATTCTCTAACATTCAATATAATAAAATATAATATAATATGTTTTTTAAAATACCATATATAAACATATAAGCATATATAAACATATAAACTACCAATAAAAGAAACATAAGAACTGATTGTTAGTTCATTGAAAAGACAAGCAAGAAAGGTGAACAGATTTGTTCACCACTGGCCACCTCCTTAAATGTAAGTAAGACATATTTAGGGAATATAAGAAAGAAGAGTGTCCCCTGACTTTCTTTAGTTGATCAAACTTACCTATAGGTATTCAAGTAATAGGAAAGAGGTTGTTGCTGATAAAGTTTTACTTGCAGAAGGAAAACAAACTGTCTTTGTAAAATGAGTTTCAGCAGGGATCTAAACATGCTTCTGCCACATATACAAAATATTCATGTTGCTTTAAATATTGAGAGTGATAGAGAACAACCAAATTAAATGCTGAATGTTAATGCTGAGGCTGGCTCCCTGAGGCAACTGAAGTCACTGGTCTCTTGCAGTGAAGGTAGGAGACAGACTTCATTTAAACCCAATCCAGTGGCAGCACCTGCCCTGCACTGGTTAATGAGCAGAGCAGTCATTACCATTCAGCTATAAACGGCTATAGGCATCTTAGGAAATAAATCAAGGCCTTGAACTAGCAGATTGAGCAACAACTATCAGTAGTGTTAGGTATCAATTGTGCTAGCTGCCTGTGTCAGAAAATCCTCCTTCTTCTGGCATAGTTTGCTAAAAAAAAGTATAAGCATTATCTCAGTGGGAGACTTGAGTGTTCAGAATCACTTGGCTGCTGCTCTTTGCTGATTTTGCCCCATCAGTTCACCATGTATCTCAAGAATGATCATGACTATCAAATGACGCAAAGTTATTTGGAATATAATCTGAAGATGGATGAATGAGGTGAGAAGTTTGCACTATAGTGACTTAAGTTCTATGCACTACAAAAACCATATAAAATCCTTGGCAAATAAGAACTTATATGCATGACATGAGCTTTCTACAAATATAAGAATTTCTTTGTTGCACGTGTTAGAAGACAGTGTGAAATGGAGGAGGGAAAATCTGCACAGCTCTACTCTGACATTTTTAAATAGAAATTCTGTTCACTGCTCTCAAATGCTTTCAGAGCATTGTTAGGTCTATTCCTTGCTATGCTATTCAAAGATGTGAACTGTTTATAGGGAAAACTACTTTTTTTCCTGCATCCATTAGGCTGGTCATCTCATTACAGCAAGAAACAAATAATCTTTTTTGCTCATATAAAATGTGTGTTTTAGCTATCAACCCTTTTAATTCTGCAGCACTTTTGGTGAAATTGCAGATAGTTTTGTATATTAAATAACATGCAAAGAGTAATATTCATTACAACTATTTACTCTCTAGTGTATAAAGCAGCCTCAAACTTCACCATCCTTCAGTGTGTAGTTAATATATTCTACATGAACAGCCAGATTAATTGTGTGTCTAGTAAAGTTACAAGTATAATTGCATTGGTTTGCTTGTAGCATTTTGATTTACAGTTTGAGTCACTTAAGGAAAAAATTATGACAGTGTTCTCTTTTTAAATAAAAAGAAAGTAACAAGATAGCTTGTTTAAACTAATAAATATCCTCTAATTCTTGCATTTTTCCTCCTGTGTTCATCAGAACTTAGTGTTGTTTTTTTTCTTCCAAAAAGACTTTCTTAAGTCTTTTTAAAGATGCTTCTGCTTCTCCCAGTGACAAACAAAATCTAAAAACTAAAGGCTAAAAATGCAGATTCATGAAAAAGAAGCCATAACCTTGAACTTTTAATTTCTTTCCAAGGATTTGGTCTTTGATTTTTGAAGATATAGAGTAATATCCTCTATTCCATTTCTCCCTATTTGTGAAATTGCTGTCAGGTTTTTGTGTGTATGTGAGTTTGTGCACATGTTCACACACGAGCATGTACTGATGTGAATTCATGTAATGGATTAACTTCCTCTAAGAAGGACAAATTTCTAACAACTTTTCTTCAGTTGCAGTTGGAGATGATACAGGGTACCTCAAATAGCAACAGCCATTCAAATAGTGAGCAAGATTATGGGTCCTGCAAGACCCTGCAAGAATTGAGCAAGATTAAGCTACCTGCTAGCTAGAGAACAGTTAATGGAAAAAATCTTCGTGTCCTTATGCACCAGAAGGAGAATTAATTTAAATCACTAGTTATAAGTTATGTGTATGCAATTGCCATATCTCACCAGAAATTCCAAAATTCTGCTTTTTAGTCAGGCCAACCGTGTGAAACCAAATTCTTATGGGGGATTGAAAATATATAACTTATGTTACAAACAGGTAAAAATAGAAGCAAGAAGGAACTCCAGATACATTCAGCAAAGGTATAACTCATTACGATCCTTTTTAAAGCAAGCACAGGCTTACAATGCACTTCAAATCCAAAATTTAAAAAGTATATTTTTCTAAACAGTGTCCAACAAATTTATTCAATAAATTATACAAAGAGAATGGCAATGAAATTCCAGCAGGGAAATCCTTGCTGTTATTATAACTTAAAATATCATGGACATACTTTGCAAGCTTTGGATTATCTCTTCTCTATCTCATTTACAATTTCTAGGTTTTAAAACCAGTTCAGTAAATGCTGATGTGCCTCTCCAAGATGCACGGTAGCTGTATCACTGGTACAGCTGCATGATTACTCTTAAGTCTCAGTGGTAGCTGCTCTCCTAATGAGCCAGGATAAAATCATTAAAAAGTAATTGTGTGCAGGTTTTACAGATAAGTCTCCACTCTGGGACAAGGCAATCCTGACAGACTGTAATATTTCTAAGGCAATATACTCCTCCCTTCCTGTTTAATGAGCCATAGATTTTTAATCTGGGAGTTTTGGTGATAGGCAGAAGGAATGCACAAGAGGTCGGTCTGGAGGCATCTGTATGCATCTGTATGTTATACATGGCTGTATTCAATATAGACAGTGAAAAGATGGGAACCAAAACCAGCTCTCAATCTCCCCAGAAGTTCTATGTTACCGTCTGTGTTACCATTTCCTCCAGTAATTTTCAATCACAGTGCACTAGTTCAAATGTACGTTTGCTTTCAAATGATAGGCCATATTTTCTACTACCCTTTAGTATAAGTGAAAACATATAAAACTAAGACTTGAGTTACACTGCAAAACTGGAAGAAAATCTAATTCTAGTTTGTAAAATCATTCCGAAAATAATTGCAGTAGAGGATTTTCCATCCCTTAAGATCGAATGCAGTCACATCATGGATACATAAAGAACAGTTCATGTTACAAAAAGAAAGAGGAAGTGAAAGATAACAATTCCTTACAGGAATTCAAATAGTCTTAGTATACTACATTCATAATTAAACACAGTCTATCCAACAATCATTTTGTAATAGCATTCTATGAAAGCAGGAAAAATAACAGATGTAAACCAGGTAAGATGTCTCCCAAAACATGGTCAGGAAAACCACAAAATCTACAAGAAGATAATGACACCATTTAGAAGTACCTGGTCTGCTTTCCAACTCACGGGCATGCATCACTTCATGAGAGCAGTATGCCACACAACATACTCCACTTTCACCATGCTACTACCAAAATTTCAAGCTTTTAGCATTCACTGCAGTGCATGTCCTCCACTCCACTATACCTCAACTTTGCCTGCTTAAGATCATAACCCTGTCATGAACTGACATCCAGTGAAATAAATTGATGAGTTGGAAAAGAGCAAATTTTAAAAATCTTTGAAGTATCAATTAGCTGTAAAAACACTAATTTCCCAATTCTTCATAACAGGTTTTATCATCTCTTGATGAGGACAATAACAAAAGCAAATAGCAAATGGCATTGCAGAGATCTGAGTAACGATATTTTCATGCAAGTTGAGTCAACTTACTGCCATTTATTCTCCAGATATTGGTGTATCCCCAAAATTGCAGGCACAAAATAAATTTATCCTGACTAATTGCCCTATGGGGACTATATTCTGTGCAATGCTTTTATTTAAGTGCAAAAGACCAGAATTTAATTTCAGCACTCGATCAGATGAACTCCCTTTTCTGACACACCAAGGAAGAGTTTTCGCTTAGCAGGGAAGATTGGACTGTTGTACTTCCTCCGATGGTCTTTATCCACCACTTTTTCTTCTATAATTTAGGTCCAGAGGGAGAAAGAGGCAACCAGTAGTACCCCAAACCCTAGTAACAATTAGGGGTTCGGCGTTTACAGTGTCTCCATTTGGAGTCTTCAAAGGCAAACCATGGGAAGCTATGTAATTTCAGTGAAACCTCTTAAAACAGGAGTATGAAAAAATACATAGGTATAGAAACGTGCATACCCTTAGTTGACACTATTTCTTATTGTAGATATCCACAAACACATTCTAGCACTTCCTTAACTTCCCAGGCGAAAGAGCTCAACTTACCCTGAACTCTTTTCATGATAAGAGATTTTCAGTTAGTTACATTTTTTATGAGAAAGGATAAATCCCTTATCTCACATCGTAAGGCCCATTTAACTTCCTCAATCGTTATAAAACAAGTGCTGCTTGTTTTCTCTCATGTACTGTCTCTCACTTTCTCCCACCCCACCTATGCTGAAAGTTTTTCTTGACATTTATGATGATAATGGCGCCTGTGCTGTCCAATGCACTTCTCCTTCTGTGTTTCCACCCCTCCACCACTAGCTTATGTTATACTACAAAGCACTGCACCACAAAAGGGAAACACTTTGGCCAGGCCCTGATGCTGCTTATTCACGGGGGTTGCTCTATGAAATCTTCATCTTAGTACTGGAATATCAAATCAAAAGGAAGAGATTCTCTCTTTTTCCCTCTTGCCTTTAGAAAATAAGATAATTTGATATGTCAAACACAAGACCATGTTGTAATAAATAAAATTGTTACTTGTGGCAAAAGGCCTGCTGGAAAAATTATCAAAGTCTGAAAGAACTGGCTGGTTTTAGCATGCCATCTAAGCCTAAACCTAGAGAAGACTGTTACATTCAAGAGGGTACGCAGCTCTTGCAGTGTCTCAGGGTATGGATTTGATTGCTATTCTATCAAATACAACAACATACTGAATTTACACCTTACAGTTGAACACATTTCTCATGTTACCTGATCTACACATTTTTCTTATGCTACAGTGCAGATCTACTAGAAAGGCATTTTATTAAAGCAGCATTTTTCTAAATGATGCTATTAAAATGTATAAAGCAATTTCTTCAGCCTTGTTAGCTAGACAAGCTGTTCTTAAGATTAAGACCAGGAAAGAGTAAATGACTAAAAAACTGGGCTGGAAGCAGATTTGACTTTTGCACCTGGTTTCAATACAAAATTTTTTATGTGACCTTCAACAATTCTCTCAACTATGACACATTTTCCCCTCTGTATAAAATATGGATTACAATTCATTACATCCTTGCACTGTAAGAACCGAGGCCTTGTCTTACAATGAACTCTGCACATTTCAGGCTTTGTTCAAGACTGACACCCGCCCCATCTAATACTCAGTATCAGGGTAGTTTAGGGAGTAACTCCTTTGTGAGTTCAGAATATGACACACACACAAAAAATTTCAATCCCATATTGTGATCCTTTAGATCAGACTGAAAGGTCAAGCATAATAAAAGCATAAGCATGGACCGTTCTACTATTATCCATCTTCTAAATTTCAGCCGAAGGGAGATATTTTAATTATTCTTCTATATTCTGTTTTTATTCCTTGAGCTATGTAATTTTTAAGTCCACTCATGTATCACTGATGTTATAGGTCAGAATTTATAAAGATGATGCACTGTTGTAAACTTATTTGTTTTCTGATTTCATCCCTGGAGGATTTAGCTTTTATATAGATAATTGGTGACATTTTCAACAGTCTCCAATCTCCGCTAATGTTGAACATTATAAATTGCACACTGAAAGTTATCGATTACTGACTTTATGCAACTGAGAATGTTCAATGCCTTAGAGGAACCAGCCCTAGCTCCTCAGCCTTCTGTTTTGATATTACATAGAGACTATCCACCCCATAAATGACATCACCCATGCTGTCCATAGTCCTTTGAAATGTGGAGTTTCTACAGAACCATGTAACTTCACTTTAATAAATCTGTTCACCTTCAGGGTAGGATAGGAGGATATGAAACTTAAATGAACTGACTTTCCACCAAGACTGTGTAGAAAGTTTTTTTTGTTAAAAAAATATCAAAGTACTCCTACCAAAGAGACCTAATGAAGTCTCATGTGCCGAACAAAATATAAAAAATCTCTATCTGCCCCTGTGTCAGGAAGCAAGAATGTCTCTCCATTTCAGTGGATGGTGGAACAAAATTCATTACACGTTCAGACTCAAGCCATACTCTTGTTCTGAAGTAGACATATTTTACTTTACAATAGCCATGTTGTATATTTTAATAAACTGTAGAACTTGTTCATCTTAAATTTCGTGTAAATGAACCTCAATGAATAATTAGTGTTCAGCCTCAGTAAAATGGAGATGGACACACATGTGCTTAGATTAAAAGTGTCAGGAGAAATGTGTCTAGTCATGGAAACGTGGCTTAAGAAAGTGTGTAATTTTCATTCAGACAGTACATGAAGCAAACGTACATGCCTGCAACTTTTACCACCAAACTTGTAGAATAAGTTTTATTTATGCAGAACTTTTAAAAACATTTATCACCTTTTGAGTTTATGGCAGTAGTTTACTGCCTTCTTTATCTTTTCTTCTATAACTTTGAGCTGTGCCACTCCACAGACTAATATATCCCTCTGAAAGGACTGACTAGAAAAGCCATAAGATTTTATTCTATTTGAAAGCACAAAACCTTTAGAGAATCTCAATTCCAGCTGGATGAACGTTTTCAGCTTCTACACTGCCAAGTCAATTTTAAAGAAGCAGCTTCCTTCTGTCTGCTTCCTACAGATGTAGATATATTGTCATGGAACTTAACTTATATTTGGACTTTTGGTGTTTAAATAATTTTTTTCCAGAAGGGCATTAACAGGCATTAGACTGACAGAAAAGAGGAGAAAAATAGAATTAGCATTAATTAAGTGGAATAAAGAAAAACAAAACAAGTAACATTTATTATACAAAATGGCTTCTAAAGTGCTATGACTCTTCATCTGTGCCATACAGGAAGGGCAATTACTGGCAAAAGCAGTGGAAAAAAATATCTAAAATGGTCTATCTTAGTATAAAACATGTTGCATAATGAAGGTTGTTTTCTGTTTTGCTTCTGTGAGCAAAGGTTTTTCTGGTTACAAAAATAACAATGCTCATTTCTTTTGCAATCCAGCAGAATCTTGAGTAACAGAGATATAATTATTGTTTAAGAGTTTTAACTGGTGCTAAGTAATTCTTTTTTATTCCTCATTTAAAACCCATTTAATATACATCTCTTTGTTCCACAGCCTATCTTCCAGATTTTTTTAAAAGACACAAATTACATTGAATGTGGCTGTATTGAAATTGTTTTGGTATGCGTTCATTTTTGTCTCCATCATAAAGCATAAACACTCAACTGAAGTGAAATTTGGGCAAATTTAGAAGTCAGGAAAGCTGTTTGCTGGAATAGCATCAAGGACTTCAGAAGTCGCAGAGTGGATATTAAGTCAGCATCTCAATAAGCTAACAATTGTTCTCCCTGAAAGCTTCTGAAGGACTGAAATGGAACATCATCATCCACTCAGGAGCAGAACTTGGACCCAGACAAAATGTAGTGAACTACACCACCCCTGATACCACACATGTTTCTGAAAATGCTGAATATGGTCACAGGCCTTTGTCATAATGTTAAGCATGGCTACATCTTGCACAGTTGCACAGTAAACCATGCCAAAAATAGTGACTTGAGAGGTAAAGCTGGAAAAAAAGTACAGGTTTGACAAAGTCCACAATTCCAAATTCATCCCTGATCTAAGATGCCAAGTTTTTAGGCCTGCTGTAAGGGTTTGGGCATACACTTCCCTGAAAGGCAAATCCAAAACCCAGACACTCTGTGAGAACATGAGATGCTCTCTACAAGAGGCCTATCTAAAAGGCAGCAGTAGAAAGATCAGATCATTTCAACAGTGGCTATTGTTAATGACTGTAATATAAAGTTTAATGTTTTTACTAGAATGAGTATTGACCTCAATTGATTCACTGATGTTTCAGCTGGGAGAATTCATAATTTTTTTTTATTAAGGTCACAAAACTAGTTCAGTTCAGCATTCAGTTACACCAATACTTTAATAACTTCATTTGAATAAACATTGTTCTGCTTAAATTGAGTGGGAGCTGGAACGTAAAACCTTTGATGTTTAGTTACTTTCACAAACTGACACTTTTTGCAGCTGCGTGCTGCCAATTTATTTTTTTGCCAGGCAAAGTATTCCAGCTTTTCATGACAGCCAAGATAATCTATTCTGGTGAAACCGCAAAAAGGTGAAAGGAAAAGACAATGCCTGATAACACCTATCTACACTGAATAAGTCATGCAAAATGCTCTCAAACTGATGCACTGAGCACTGTGAAACCAAAGAAGGCTTGACACATGCCTGCAGGTATTAAACCCACACACCATTTCCAAGATTTGATTCCTCTTCACTTTTACTGCAGCAATGCTGAAAGAGTTCATGATTAGGATTGATATTAAGAGCTTGTTTTCACCAATTAACTGCTGCTGGAACTGATATGCAATGTTTGCCAAGCTACAGTCTACCTTTTCAAACAATATTAGTATATCCTATTGTTAGATTTAAAACTCCTTATAGCAATGCAAGGGCTAAACTAGTCAACAAGTTAGGACTAAGGGGAGAGGATTGAGAAACAGAAGATAAAAGGCCTAGTAGGACCACAGGAGACAAGTCATCTGGAGAGGACAGCTTGAGAAACTACTCAGCAGAGTGGAGGAATTAAAAAGGCACTTATTTTCAAACGTGATGCTGACAACTCTCTATGTCTAGGGAGAAATAGAGGGCCTGGGAGAAGGTCCTGTGAGATTAATATGGTTAATATCTACTGACAGGAACAGATAATGATAGTGATGGACATAGATTCCAAGAAGATGCTCCAGGAAAAGAATATTTTTTTGTATAACTTACGTCAGTTAAACTAGACCTTCATATTTTAAGGCCTCTATAGCTATCACAGTAATACCAAAAAAAGGGCCATTTCATGTATGTTTTTATTGTAGCAAAGCTTTAGTATAGGTTTGGTTCTGTCTTTCTGTAGTCAGAATTAATTTTTTTTAAGGATATAGATTTTTTGTGTTTGATTCCATTACAAATGGAAATGAATGTCTTTCTCAAGGGAGCAGAAAAGGTATGGTTTCCAACTACTTTCTTATTGAACCAAAACCAGATCTTATGACTGGGGTGATACTATAGCGTGAAGATGAAGGTATAATGGCTGTAATTTGTCCAGGTGCTAATGCACTGTTTCTGAAAGTTGCTAGATGCAGCATATCAGACATTAAATTACCAGCAGCCTATATATGTTGCAATATCGAATGCATTGTTACATTTGCAGAAACTTTTTTAGATACTTTACAATGACTTAATGCACTATTTGCCAACAATATAGAAATAGAAATGTTGAACTTTATTACAGAGCCACAGAAGATTCCTGGTCCTTAAGATGTAAAAAACTTGCCATCTCTCAAGAGTGTACCGTATCTTTTGTTAAATACAGCTAAGAAAGCTTAAATGTAATTAAAAGCTAGCTACAACAAGGCTTTATTTATTCACTCCTGTTAATTCTTATGATGGTTTCAACACTGTTGATCCCAACTAGTACATTATATTGAATTCACTGGACTTGTTATTTGTGACACTGGTATATTTGCATTCAGCATATGCCTATGATTAACCAACGTGGAGGGCTGTGTGTTAAATAATCAGATTATAAGCAAACAGCAGTTTGAAGACTTTTATCTAGACTTCTACTATTCTGAAGTTCAAAAGAACTAAACAGGCATCTTAGTATGGCGCTCTCTAACAAAAGAGTGTGAATGCCCCAGAAACTTGTGTGAAGCTTGTCCTGTACTTCTCTTTAGTAACACCACCCTTACAGACTTAATTATGGCCTTTATTATCCTATTATCCTTTGCGTTCATCTTCTTGAAGACTATTGTATAGAGAATCTGTTTTCCATAACTTTGTTTCTTAAAGGAGAATCCAAGCATTGAAATGAACTCTGAGGCAAATCCTGTTGCAAGAGGGCAATAAGGAGTATTTATTTACATTGTCTACTTGTTTTCCTGAAAAAGCACAGGAAAAAATAGTTTTTGATGTGCAGTATTCTTTTACAACCTTGAAAAATTTCTCTTTTTGGTGATCAGGCTCTAGTGACAGCTTAACATAATGAAGGGTGAAATGTCTCCCAATACACAAAGCAGGAATTTGCACACTCTGCCAGGTGTATGCCTTCACAACATGATGCCAGACAGAAAGTAAATAATTCCCCAAAACTCTTGTAATGCTTATTAGACAGTGTCACAGGTGTTTACTAACGACAGAGTGATCTGTACCCAAACAAAAGGGAAATATTGGTAAATATTAACTAGTATCAATTTTGTCATAGTTCTGAATACTGCATATACCCATGAACTGTGTGGAAAAGGAATCACTATAACCACTTTAAGGAAAAGATTTTAAGAGATTAGATTTGTTAGATGTCATGTACCAGTAGGCGTGAACTAGTTACAGAAGAAAGGATAAAGTGCCTGGATGTTTTATCCCAACCTGTGCCACAGGAGCCTTGTCAGCCACATCTCTCCCTTTTTACAAGGCAGTAAAACATGAAAAACTTTATCCTCCCTGTTTATGCAATGTGCAACGTATTTCTGTCTTACAGGCCTATTTCACCAGATAAAATGTTTTCTATTTAACATGATACCCAGAAGCCAGGGAAGTGCTTAAATGTCAAAACCCCTTCTGCGACTGGTGTGTCAGAAGTTTATCTCATATTATAAAGTTGTTCCATAGCTATATGGCTCCCACGAGAAAAAAAGTCATTTACCCTCTACATAGAAGCACAATTGCTTGAATATATTCAGTGACTAATCAGTGTTGAAGAAAACACTCAGCTGTAGTTTCATCATCCTTACTATGGCCGTGACATGATTTAAAATGCTATTTTTTCAATCTTGACACTTTGTCTATGCGTGCAAAGTACTTGGGGGGTGCAATCAGAGTTATGTTTCTTCATTAAGGAGCTACACATGGTACTAGATTGCCCCATGCTTCGGGGGCTTGTTCGGTGGCTGTGTGCTGCCTCATGGCTCACACAGGGAGTCAGAGCCATGGCAGAGGGGAGGCAGGAGTCTGGCAGGTCTCCGGCTCTCCAACAAGGCTGTGGAAAATGCCTGCCTTGCCCCTGTATACGCCAGTTGTGGAAGGAACTTGAAAGCAAAGTAAACCACCTCTCCTGCACTTAAAATGGATACAAGCAACAATTATTCTGAAATCACCAAGGCGTTATGTCCGTTTAGCATTAACTCTGAGGGGAGGAAAACACTGGTTTTCAAGATGCAAGCATTCAGAGGTTGGGAGTGTGTGTTTTGCGCAGCCTCATGCACCAGAGGTAAATCCTAAATTCTGACTAAAATTTCAAGCACTGGGAGGGACAGTTGTTTTAGATTAAAGCCCAGAGACTACATGGCCTCAGTCCCACAGCCCTGGCTTGAATCTCCTCCTGCTCTTCCTCCATGCATTTCAAGCTTACCTTGACTCAAGGAGCTGGCGACTGCCACAGCTGGCGATGGCCCGTGCGGAGGAGGGACTCCCGCCTCAGTGCCTCTGCAGGGAGCTGGCGGCGAGTGGCTGCCCCCTCTCTGGTGCCAGCAGCAAGGCAGGGCACGGTCAGCAAGCTAAGATGGGGGTCACTCTGTGTGTTGGGGAGCCACAGGGCCCAGGGGCTCCCAGGGGGTGGCTGGGCAGGGCCTGGCAGCCAGGGCCCCTGCCAGGGAGCAGGGCAGCTGGGGGCACCGGGGCAGCTCCAGCCCCGGGCACTGGGCACCTCCCTGGGGACAGGCTGAGGTGAGACTGGGCTGTGGGCCTGTGGGTGGGCCCAGCTCAGCAGGACCCATGGCCAGGGAGGGCTGTGGGGAGCTGGAGATCGGCCCTGCTGTGGTGTTGCTGGGGCAGGGGCTGACAGCCTCGGGGGGCTGAAGTGGGGTCCTGGGCCCTGGGCAGGGTAGGGGAGCCCTGGGGAAGGCCATCCCCAGGCACCTGCCGCCCACCCTGCTGCTCCTCAGTAGGGCCCACTGTGCGTTCCTCGGGGTACCTCTGGCTACCACAAGGAAGGAGCAAGAAAGAGGAAGAAGGGTAAATAAATATTTACACATGTAATGGTATTTTGTTGTTAATAGTGGCATAAGAATTTAAAAAATATTTATTAAATTATTACTAGTTGTTTTTATCACAATAAATTTTAAATTATAGATGAATATTGAAGAAATAATTACCCTTTTTTCTCTCATCAGTCTTAGGTGAAGGCCACAGACAAGTGCAAGATCTTTCCTTCAGCAAACAGCCTCCTCCTTGCATCGCACTGGAGCCTCCTTTGGTAGGTCTTGGAAATAAGCAACCTTGTTTGAGTATAGACAACACATTATGCTGTCTTTTTTCAAAAAACTGACTGCCTAGCAGTTCTGCTTGTGGTTTGTGCAGTTACACAGGCTCTGTAGCTTTCAAAATCTGAGGTTTAGCCTCTAATTTTTGTGTTCATACTTTTATTCCTGCCTCCAAACACCAGTCTCATGCAAAGCATTAGAAAGAAACTGTTTTTTTCTGCAGTATCACCAGCCTCCCAAAATGTGCTTATTTAAGAGCATCCATATTGAAAGTTAATTATCCCCGTTGTGGTTATGACTGAATATACTACATGTCTGTCTCACTAGACATATTCAGTGATAAAGCAATTTACTGAACTCAGTCCACAAAGTCTACACAAAATAATACTTCAAGATCATCTTCCCCCTATCACCCCTCCAGAAATTTCTCTGTAATTCTTCCATTTTCTGTGGCTCCTGGGAGTGGTAGCCTTATTTGCTGGATCTTGGGCTGACAACTATGATTTATTCACTGGCAGCCATCTGACTTATGCACAGATCTAGGCCAGAACCCTATCAAAAATGTGTTTAACAAAAAAGAATAAAATCAGTTCAAGCAAGAGACATGTTTGAAATTACATTTTAAGTTATTACCCCAATAATTCTATCCTATTCTATTACTGTTTTGTTTGTTGCTTTCATTGTTTACAGCAGTTCTAAGGTTTGTCTGTAACATGCATAAAAACAATTCATGTAATACCTTGCTTTTTAAATGCCTGCTGGTAGATATGGGCAAAAATGCTATTTTGGGTGAATTAAAATCGCATATTAGTTTATGAGGGCACCAAGCAGGCCTGGAATCATTCCTCAGCTGTAACAACCTCAAACTTCTAGTAGTTCAGAGCAAAGAAAGTGTCTTAAAAAATTGTGTTAGCATAGTGTCCTCTAGGCAACAATGGAGAGTATGTGTTAATGTATCACTCTATATGCTCTAGACACCTGTATAGAATCCTAGTTATTAAAGTATACACAAATTCTGATCAATTTTTCCTTGATGAAAACACTGTTTGTAACAAGAGCTGTAGAATTTCACCCAGTTACCTATGAGCAAGACCCGTTGGTTTTCCATGCAGCAAGACTTCTGGTTCAGGAAGAAAATATTCTCAGAAACGGCAGCCAGCCTTGAATTCAGAGTATCAGTAACTGATAATCATCTATGATGGCCCTAGTTAGGCTATCTCACTGGCCTTTATTTTAAAAGCTTCATGTTATTTCAAGACTCTTTCTTCCCTCTTCTTTTTTGTTTAGCGTCCTTGTCAGCCTCTGGATTTGCTGTCATCTACTAGATTAAATCCCTACAAGCATTCATTATTGTACTGTGGGAAAATAAACAACTTCTTGGACTACTTCATATTCATAGAAAACAAATGGTGCAGTATCAGTAATACCCCTCTGTGAACTGGAATATACATCTTAAGCCCCTGACACTTACTCTATTTTCTTTAAAAGCTTCTTTATTCAAAACATATTTTCCCACTATCTTTAAGGAAACAAGTGCTTGGCTACTTAGTATCTCACAATAAGTGTCACATCTTTTGCCAAAGAAAGGATTACTCCATTGCAAAGACAAATGATAGAGATCTGAAGCAAATCCAAGGCAAAATGCCAAACACAGTTGAAATTAAAGAAGATGTGAATCAGCAATACACTGACACACATAAATAATTAGAGGAATTTATTTTGTTTAGAACAAACAAACAACTCTGCAGTGATGTACGATGTATTTAATTCTTTTCAAAAGCCGCTACTTCACAGGTACCAAATTAGAGAAATGACTCTAAACATCACCATCTTTGGCCTTGTGCTCCATCTTTAAAAAAGGGTCACAGATTTACATCTAACACATCCCATTAGCTTGGCAGCATGACTTCTGATTGTTGCTGCAAATTCTACAGTGATTTTTCAAAAGACGAGCCAAGCTGATTCTTTCTTGTAACCTTAAGGTATCAAGTGAAATAACACTGTGTTATGCTGTATTAGTAATAATAACTGTTCATTGTTTCACGAATGAAATAAAATGTTGCTATCAGAAGATTATCTCACGATATGTAATTTTTTTAATTTATATTGTATTATATATATGTAATTTTTAATTATCTGACTATATGTGTAAAGTTAGGCTTCATACCTACATTATTTTTGTATTTTAAAGATTTTTATTGAACTCTGCATTAATGCTTTACCATCTTAATTTTAATAAACTGTTTGAAATCTCCATGTTTTATTCTGTAGATGAGTCTTGAGTAACAGTTGATTAAAACTGTTAAATGAAGCATTTAACATGAATTTAAAGGCACATGCCATCTCATTTTCACCACTTCTCAAGGTATGTAAAATTTTCATTTAACTATGAATATTAACACAGCAGTATCTAAACACGTCATTATCTTTTATTCTTAGCTAGCACCTGAATCAAATAGCTTTTAATTTGTATAAAATCTCCTTTTTTTTCCTTTAATATTTGATTATTTTTTTTTCTCAGTGCAGTACGAACAGTGTTTCTCACTAGTCAATGGCAGCTGTAGGACTATGTTAGGGGAAAAATTTTGAGGCTGAATTATTAGACTGCAAGGCAGGAAAAGATTCAAAGGTCACAGGAAATTTAGAAGAGCTTTTAGATTATGCTGTATTTCCAAGACTGTTGCTGTGCTAATGAAGAATATGTGGTGAAAATTGTAGATGTTTGCAACACGATTTAACCAACACTTTGTTTTGAATTATATCACATTTTGCCAAATCTACCAGCAGCATAAACAGCACTTTAAAGGAAACATATCAAAGTCAGTAGAAGAATGGGTCCAAGCAGCAAACTGCTGTCATTTTCATTCGTTATTCAGTAATTCACAGGATTAGTAATTACAATATTTTCCTTATTTGACCATCTAAATTGCCTCAAATGTTGTGGGACTTGTACATAATTCTTCTCTGTTTTGAGTTTTAGCATTTGTACTTTTAGAAATGAAAGGTAAGAGAAAACAGCCTGGATGGTCATCATATATTAAAGAAAGTGGAATGCAGCCTGAAAGTTAACTTTTTAAAAGTAATTCCATTGAGCTATAGAAAATAGTTAATGCAGAAATTGTCATTTGATATATTCTATGGGCTCTGACATAAGCTTGCAGGTAAATCAAAATGGAAGCTGACTATATGCAGGTTTACTACTTGAAAACATTAATTAAATTTTCCGTATAAGACCTTTAGGGTTTACAATGAAAAGTGTCAAAATGCTGCATAGTACTTTGAAGAGCCTGAATCATAGTAGCACAAAGCAATGTGTTCTTAAAAGTAATTCTATAGATGCCATTTTATCTCTCATTTGTCATGCTGATCATATGAGATTCGTTTTTAGAAACATATATTGTTAGAAGCATATATGGTTTTCTTCCATGGCCTGTTTTTAGGGCTTTTATCCTTAAAAAGACAAGCTAAAAAAAAAAGTATGGCTGATTCTTTTTCCACATGTGATTATCAAGAGTATGGTACAGATGTAGCAACATGTTTTGCCTATACAGTATTTTCAAACATGATGTCTTCTAGATGTAACTGAGGGTATAATTTGGTGATGATAGAGATATACTGTACTTAGAATCAGAGTGTAGGCTGAATTTGAAGGCCTGACAGTTAAAAAATACTTGAACTGAGAATATTGGCCTTAAAAATATATAAAGGTTAATTCTGTACAGTATTTTTACAAACGGCAAGTATTACCAGGGTATTAGCTGGTATTCAAAGACTAATCTTGGAACTCATCATAAAGTTTAGGCCATGTTTGTGATGTGTGCAGATATGGTATGTAGATGGAGGGGTTTTGTTTGGTAATGTTACTCAGTCTGTGTGGACAGTAAAGAAATGAACCTTGTCTGGTGTAGAAATTGGGCAATTGCACGAGTTTTCTTAAAAGACACAATACTGAAACAAAAGTTTGCATTATACTTCCCTTCCTCAAGTACAGAGTGTCTCACGCTGAAGTATCCCATTCATTTTAAAGATAGGGCATTAAGTTTGCACAGCTACACTTTTAAGCAGCTGAAATATAAAGCAGATATACCTTTAAGCTTAGCATGAAATCAAGTACTACAGATTTGCATCCAAGCCTTGCATCTTCTGTTTCATCAAACAAGCACAGATGGCAGGGGATTTTCCAGATTAACAATCACCTTCCTGTGTCCCTTCTATCTCCAGAGTAAATTGCTGATAAGTCTTTCTACTGGTCTTTTCATAAGCTTTTAAAAGTAGAAGAGACCATATACGTACAAATTATTTTAAAATAACATTCCTTAGAAAAAAATATTATTCTGAAGCACTATTCAGAACAGCTATTCACTTGATGTGAAATGATAGTCTGTGAGAGTGCCACCACTATGCCCCAGGTACAGACTGGGGAAGATGACAATTGCAAGCACTTAAAATAACTGTTTTGAAGAAATAGAAGGTCACTGCATAAGTTATATGATTGATTTTTCATGTGGAAAAGCATAGTCTAAAGACTCTCTAACTCAGGATTTGATACTTGGATATTTTCACAGCCGTGCAGTATGATAGCCCAGAGGGTCTTAATTTCAAAGCACTGGAATTAAGTTTTAAGTGAACTAAGAGACTTCATTCATGGGCACAAGTCATTCTGAGTATCTTTTGGGGGTTTAGAGTAAGTAAAGTTGTTTGTACAGACATAGCTGTAATGTCACTTATTATTAGCATCGATTAGTGTGACAGAATTTGACCTAAAAGTCCTGAAGCAAGCAATTCTAGGGTGTAACTCAGTTTATTTAGCTCAAAGTGTAGTTTAATAAAGATCTTGTGTTCATAGAAAATGGCATATTTAAACACAAATTTTGATTTAATAGATGCAACACTTTCTGCAAATTATTTGGAGGGTAGGGAACATTTGTGCTTTCTACACTGATGCCTCAAACCCCTCATATTTGCAAAGCTCAGAGGTTTGGCAGCAGGCCTGCAATATGCTAAGGCTTGCTGATCTTTTGTTTGTATCTTTTTTTATATCAGCATAGTTCCAAACTGTTCTCTGCAATTTACCTGTCAGAGTGCAATTTTGCCGATGGAAGTCCTGTACTCTGTGTTAGGCAGGAGTCAAAGGGCATCTCCCAGCTGGTGAGAATAGAAATTGTGTTAGAACTTTTTACTTATATGCACCAGAAGTAAGAATGTTTTTTTATGTTCTGCTCACATGAGAATTAAATATCTGGGTTTTTTCCTGTTCAACAGCTTCTAGTGAGGACATAGGACCAGGTTTCATAATCTGCTATCTATATTAATTAGGAAGCTGCTTTTCTTTAGGACTAGGAATAGATTTTCTGTTTGTTGCCAGAGTTGCTGGTTCAGACAAGACAGAGCACCAAGAGATGCAGTTCTTGGAGTTCTCTACAATGGGTTCTCTATAAGAACTTATTCACTCAGGCGAATAAGCAAGTTAATTTCTGATTACTGTAGTGCATTAAATGACATTGTTTATTCCAGATTCATTCACAAAAGGGGCCAGCTGGGTTAAAAATGGACTTAGACAAAGGCTTCTGCATAAATTGTCTAAATTTCTACCATTAAAATATTGGAAAATATCCCCTCTCATCTGTGTTAATATTAGATAAGAAAATAGCAGGAGGGTCCAAGGTAATTAGGATGGAGAGGACTGGCAGCAAACTTTCAAAAAAAAAAAAAGAAAAAAAGAGAGAGAAAGAGAAAAGAGAAAGAGAGGAAAAAAGAGAGAAGATGGTGGAGAAATGGTCTGTATTTTACAGCTTACTGCTGGTTAATATCAGATAAACTGATAAAGGTGCAGTCTTTTAAATCACTTGTTTCTTGTCCCAGAAATGAAGGATAATTGAAAAAAGCTTTAATGGAGGTGTTCTTGACTTACAAGGGAGAACTGGGCCAGTAAACATTACTTCAAGCATCACAGCATAAATAAAAAAATAAGAATTGCTGAATTTGCAGAGAAAACTTTATGAACATGGTCTTGTAAAACAAGATTCAATCCTCTTTCCTGCTTGGTTCCTTCTGATATTTTTTAATACACATGGAGAGTCTGATACTTGAGGTTTTTTATTTTAAAAGATGACTGAGTTTACCAGCTCATGAAGTTGGCTATGAATTCCTGGAAAAAAATTAAATAGTCAAGTGGTTAAACAGCATTTGCTAAACAATGGGTCAGAGTGCCAGACAGCTTATTTTTGCTTCTAAAAAAAAATCTTTCAACTTTTGTATCATTTGCTTAGTTGCCTGTCACCCACAAAGCTTGCACTGGTGTCACAAGCTTCTGTAGGTCTGAAAATGTAGAACTAGTAGATATTCTTCTTTATTTCTCTCTGTTGCACATTCTATCTGGTGAATAGCAAATTATATCAGAGCATCACAGAAATCTTCAGCCTGAAGAGATAAAGGTGAGAGTAAAAGAAGAAATACCTATAGTAAGTACTAGCAGAACATTATTCAGGTTTTTAGAGCAGGGCAAAAAAAATCTTGGTTCAGATCTTTTCATTTGCCTGAACTGCACATGCAAAAGGGCTGAAAGATGTAAAAAGTTGCTATTATGTTGCTATTATTTCTCATCCTGATGACTGCCTTGGTTCTGTCTCAGGCTACAACTTTTCGCAACTTTCCTTTTTTCTTGTTGTGTTGAACTGCTAGGGCTCCCAAGAGGATGTGCTCGCAGCCTACGCGTTGGAATATAGTTTTCTGTTTCTCTCTCTGATCTTTGTTGTCTGTGCCTCAGCAACCTGGTTCTTCACCTCCCAGTGGCTGTTGCAGGTGTTTCCACTGTTAGCTCTTTGAGCTTGGCTCGTCCAGGAGAGCAGAAGAAAAAGGCAGAAAGAACCTGCCTGTGCTGGAAGTGTCACAATGTCTTTGAGCATCTGAAAGAGTCTACTTCTGCTTTTTCCTGTATCCCCACTTAATGAATGAGTACTTGGTAGATCTCTGTGAATATATATCACAGGTACTAAATGTTGCATCCCATGAGCTGTGAAACATAGCAACTTTATTGAGGAAATAGGGAAAGGATCAGACCTGACACCTGACAGACCCACACCAGTAAAAAAATCCACCTGAGAGTTGAGTTTATTTTGCCATGTTAGCTCAAATGGCAAAATTAATTGAGACTGGATTATGAACCCCTTTGCAAAAATTGAACATTTGTATCTGCATTCCCAGACATGACACTGCCCTTTCCCACTGATATACAGCTATAAACAGTAGTCAAGTCAAGCACCATACAAGGCACAACTACAGCCATGTGTGTGCAGGCAGACAAAAAGACACAGACATACAGAAACAAATGAAAGTTTTAATAGTTGAAGGTGTGGAAAGCGGAAGTATAGGGACAGGGAAAGGGAACAGCACTTGGCACCGCTATCACAAACTGACTTCTCATCATATGAGCGAAAAATGAAATACATTCTTTCTACAAAATGTGTATATAAATCTTATTAGTAATTTTCCCTACAGTCAGGCCTGATATGTCAATAGTTTATATTCCAGACGCACAGTGAAGCATTGAAGAGATCATGTCCCATCGCAGTTCAGTGAGGATAACTGTCGTGGTTTAACCCCAGCCAGAAACTAAGCACCACACAGCCGCTCACTCACTCCCCCCCGGTGGGATGGGGGAGAGAATTGGAAGAGTAAAAGTGAGAAAACTCACAGGTTGAGATAAAGACAGTTTAATGGGTAAAGCAAAAGCCACGTGCACAAGCAAAGCAAAGCAAAGCAAGGAATTCATTCACTACTTCCCGTCAGCAGGCAGGTGTTCAGCCATCCTCAGGAAAGCAGGGCTCCATCACGCGTAACGGTTACTTGGGAAGACAAATGCCATCATGCCCAATGTCCCCCCCTTCCTCCTTCCCCCCCCAGCTTATATACTGAGCATGATGTCATATGGTATGGAATAGCCCTTTGGCCAGTCTGGGTCAGCTGTCCTAGCTATTGTCCCTCCCAGCTTCTTATGCACCTGGCAGAGCACAAGAAGCTGAAAAGTCCTTTACTAGTGTAAACTCTGTTCAGCAAGAACCAAAACATCAGTGTGTTATCAACATTATTCTCATCCTAAATCCAAAACACAGCGCTCTACCAGCTACTAAGAAGAAAACTAACTCTATCCCAGATGAAACCAGGACAATAACTCCTGAAGACAGTATCTTCCCCATTATCTTGTCCCTTCAGCTTGTGCAATATGAAATAGAATTGTCAAAATCCTTTAAAGAAAGAGTAAAAATATTGCTTTGCAGTGGGGAAACAGCATGACAAACTTCAGAAATTTCTTTCTATTAGTTTTGGTTCTCTACTGTGCTTGATTCTGGGACTGCACTTGCTTATACAGGCTGACCCTGGGAAATCGCATTGAGTCAAGGTTTATCTTAAGCTGATACGTAGTTTGACTTAGGCCTGTTGCCCAAATGTGATTGGGCCACAGATGTGACAGGGTTATTCTAGCTATCTCATGCTTTCTGTGCTGCATGGGAAACAAGAGAAAACTAGAGAATTGCTGAAGCTGTTCTGACCCACCAGGAGCAGCTTCTCTGTTGAGTTGCTCCCAGTGCACATCTGTGCTTCTGGATTCAGCATGATAGGCTGAGAAATGAGGGTTGTTATGTGCAAGGAAAGTCCATTCAACAAGACTGAAGAATAACTCTGGTTATTCTTTCTCTATACTAGCAACAGTTTTAGAGAATAAATGAGGCAAATCTCCAAGGAAGTAAGTAGCAAATGGGTTTAAATTAGGTGATACAGGTTAAGGTAAGGATGGACGTACAAAGATGATCCTGGTTTATGGGGTTGATATCAGATTTTTTGAAATAGCAGTTTGTTTTTATTAATGAAATCTAGAGTCAAGAACTACTACTATATCTACTGTTTTTTGACATTCATCTTAATCACCATAACTGGATTGTCTTTGGAAGATTCATAACTGGTATGGAAAAGTTTCCTGTTCTAGTTTATAGGAATACTATATTGTTTTCATGATGAAAAAAGAGCTAGTTAGCAATTGTTTTTTCTTCCATAATTGAAGCAACTTCTCTAATTTCTAAAGATTTGTTCTGCTTTTACTTGCAGCTCCTACTGCTCCAACTGTCCATGGGTCTGATAATTATAATATTCCCTGAAAAATATGAGGATTACATGGAAATAGTTGCATGTATTCTAATATGAATGCATAAACAAATGCTATTGTAATGCACGTTAAAAGAATTCTGTGGGCTTAAAAAGGAAAATAGAACTAGCAGTTTTTATCTGCACAAAGACTTGTTATTAATATATGGTCAAAAACCTTTTATTCACAAGTTTTTAAAGATTAAATACAAAAGTATTTAATCAAGTGTAATTGCTCTCATTGAGTCTGAATCAGTGCTGAAAAATGAATAGTCTTATCTGAACCACAAATCTGCTGCTAACCAAAATCAATGAGAAGTACAAAAGTCACCTGAATTATGAGCTGACCCTGCTAAATAGGACTCAGGTGACCAGCAGCAGACTTCAATTATTGGATCAACTCTACAACTGGATGCATACTTTACAACTAGTTATTGATTTAGTCAAGTTCCATACATCATTCTTTCATCTCTAAACATAATGGTTTTGTCATTCTTTTTTAATTCCCCAGTTGTTGTACAGCTAGACTTATTCCCAAGCCTAAATGTTTTTTTTTTCCCTACATGGTGTATCCTCTAGTACTGAGTGACTTGTCTTATAATCACTCAGTGAAGAAAACCTAGATAAAAGGTAACTAATCAGGGCTGTTGGAACAGAGTTTATAGAGGTAGATAACAGGGCATGTTGAAGAAATTAAGTTCTCTTCAATTAGAACCAAAGTTTTCACTTTTTCAAAGGTATCCTTTCAATGGGCAGAAGTACTCAATCTTGTGAATACCGTTCTGTAGTGAAGTCTAGGAACAGTACTTTCAAATGTAAATGAAAAAGAAGAATGGATACATTGTGAATAAGATTATTGTAGTGAACTGCATTTTTTAAGTCTTTCTGAAGGCTATGTACAATGATGTTTCATACAATAATAAAACAAGTTACTGCATGGCGCAGAACAGTTTTACCAGAATTGTTACAAATGCATTGTGCTTGTCCTGAGAGGTGTTTTGCAAAAGAAAGGCAAAGCCAGAGTTGTCATTGTTACCAGCTGAAGGTCTTGAAAGTAATTTTTCACCCACAGTTCTTGAAAGCTTTGACAAGTCTTGGCTCTGGAATAAGAGAATAATAGTAAGCAGCAAGCTAAAAATACTACAGTGAAATGAATGAATAGTGAAAACAACTAGCAGAGGGGTTTACTGTTCCCTTTTTTCATTTGTTATACTAACAATTGGAACTGCAATACGTGCTTAGAAAGTAATAAGTGTATTCTTGATTATACTGATCAGAGGACCTGATAGAGCAGTCTTTTTAGCAACAAGAAATCAAGCTAGACTAAGCATGTCCTGTATCTTGAATGTTCAGTGTATGCGGGTAAGAGAAGAGGGGAAGGTTGGAGAAAAAGACCTTGATATTATCTGCCTGTTGGTGCGCAGCAAGGGCCGACAGCTCCCTGTGGGCCAGGGTGCCAGGAGCAGTAGTGGGGGTCCCCATGGTGAGAACCAGGGCAGAGCCTGGCAGCCAGGGCCCATGCCATCGTCCCCAGTGAGGGAGCAGGGCAGGCTGGGGGGCAGCCGAGGACAGCCTTATCCCTGGGCATTGGGCACCTCTGAGTCTGTGCTGGGGTCAGAATCAGGCCTGGTGAGGAAGGTTGGGCAGGACCGCTACGGCCAGTTGGTGTCCTCAGGGCCCTGACACTTGTGACAGAGACCTCTGATTCCACCTGGAAGGTTGTTATGTGAAGTTCACCTTAATTGTTAACTCTTATTGGAACATAATAATTCTCTGGCATATCCTTTTTCAAGACTGGAAGCTTGCTTTTGTAAAATCGTTAGTAGGTCTCAGCACCCAATGAGGATTTTACCAATGTTATATAGCCAGGTACTGTTCTGAGATCTCATAGTAGACTTCCATATGCTTACGCTAAAAGCAGTGAAATAGTCACTGAACTGAATTCACTGTTCCAACATTATTACAGAATAGCGCTTTTTTTGACCCATAGGTCTTCAGAGAGTATCAGTTGTAGGTAGGCCACTAACATTATTTTCTGGTCGTCTTAGGCTGGCTTCCTTTCAGGCCTATTTAATCAACAGAATGCATATTCCCTCTCACAGTGAATGGGATGTCTGTGTAGTACTAAAGTGTTGCAAAATCATTTGTTATACTGAGAAAGCTATGGTTAAGCATCTGTACATGCTTGTTAATGTTTTTGAGAAATCCGTTCATTTGCATGGATACCTTAATAAAACATTACAAAATACTACAAACCATAGCTTTGGCACATATTTAACTCCGAATTAAATGGTTGAGCAAAAGGTTGGTAGGAGTTATTAGTTTATTTACTTGTGAATTTTCAATAACTGTCTTTTCGAACGTGATGATATATGCCCAATTTTAACAAGCTTTCTGAACCCATTGCTTTCTGAGCTCTTATTGTATGGTATGTCACTGGCCATCAAAAATTCAGTCATGTGCTCCTTCTTCTAGGTAAAGTTTGATGACATGAAGGGATTTTGAATATAGCTAGTAACTGAAGAGGGATCTGGACTTGATTTTCATTTCTCTCCTTTGTGAAGAGAATTCCCTGTTCAGCTCTAGCAAGAAACCTAGAGAATTTCTTAATTAATGTAGGAATAGCTTATAAAACATGCTAATGGTGATGGAGAAAATGCAGTCTTATTTAAATTGTATATGTCCGTGCTTGTCTCTAAGTACTTTTTGAGTCTTCCAATCATTTTGCACTTTATTGCTGTAATTGCACCACCTTGCCCAAGTGAGATTAAACATATTCCCAAGTGTATAATCTCATTTTGCTCAAAAAGAAATCTGTATTCCACCTTTCCATTAATTATGGTGGAGCAGCTGGTGACTAGTTAATTTTTATGTATTACTAGCTGATTGCATGAACTCTACCTTTGTCATTTCTTCATCTAATGTGAAAGATCTAAGTGATTTACAAGCTAAATGAACCCAGTAGTTTATCATAACAAAGTCTAATGGCATAGTGTGATTTTAAATGATCATGTTTTCGCTACCAATTAGTGTTAAATTTCTCTACCACTCTTACTTTCTATTTTCATTTTTAGGAGTGGTAAACAGAAAATGAAAATTGCATATCTAGGCAGACTGACATGGGAAATAAACAAGCAATAATTTTTTGATGCTTGACACATGTTACCATAATAGAAAATAATTGTAAGCAGTCAGAAGTTTTAATAGGTACCCAACCGAAGTGTTTATCAAGATTCTTGAGAGAGTGTTATGCCAACAAGATTACTTGTTTATTAATTTAATGGAACAATATGCTAGATTTGGCAATGCAACACAGAACACTTGTGTCTAACTTTTGAAGAAGCAAACTTCATGCTTTTTTGAAAACAGTTTTAGAGATGAGGATAAGCTTTCTCAATAAATGTAACATCACTTTAATCAGATTTTTAAATATATGGCATGAAATGGCTGCTCAAAAGGTGTTCCTATTTGAGAAGTGAATGAGAAAATGATTATACCACTGATCAAGGCTCTTCAAAAGAGAGTGAGAACAATATCTTCTGGGCTTTTTTTCTTTCCTATAACTGAGTGATTTTTTTTTTCTTTCAAGTGCAATGCTTTCATCTGTATTTTTCCACATCTTTTGTAACATTAGTGAGACTTTTGAACACCTTTCAAAAAGTACTGTGGGCACACAGAATTGACCTGGTTTCTGCCAGAAACTTGAATCTAAACACTCACTGCTTGCATGCATAGCTTGACTATTTGAACTCTACCCCTTAATTCAGCTCAGGAATTACAAGGACAGGCAACATCCTTTAATAATTTAGAAAGGAAATGAAAACCAAAACATGTCTTTGGGAACCAAAATTTTCTTTTAATTATAAAAGAAAAAGACTACCAGAGGTAATAGTTTTCTAGATACTTTTATTGGATTATCTTTTCTCTTCGATTGTATAGGCTTTTGGAGCTTGAGATGTTCTTTTCTGAAATATTTAGTTACACTGACAATATTGAGGGATAATGTCTAGCTGGATATATGTTACAATCTGTAATTCAGGATATAAATATTTTGAAATGCTGTTTATCGAAAATCAGATTTTCATAGATTTTGAACCTCCAATGGAAATTGCAGTCCCCAAAATTTGTACAAATTAATCTAAGCTAATTCAGATTTACCAAATGTCAAAAATGCTGCTGACAATAACAAAACCTTTTTCCCCAAAATCCTGTCTCTTTTTCCCTATCCACTTGCCTAAGAGGTGGGGGTTTTTTTGCCTTTTACACATTTTACAACCATTATCTGTATTGTATTCACCCACGCCTTTCACAACACTCTTGCTCTGCATTGTGATGTCTATTTTCTGTCCAGTTGTTCAGCTTCTTTATCCTGTGACCTTTATTTCTTTCCCTTTCCAACCTACTACACAAATTTATATCTCATGTTTCTACCTTCCATTTTCCTCTCACCTGTGTCTTTTTCACCACTTTCTCTACCTTTTGTGCCTCTCTCATTTTCAGATTTTCCCTTTCCCTTGCTGTGTGTGGAATACACATCATATCTCTAAAATGATGATTGTTCTTCACACTCTTTTCACATCTGTCACCAACAACTGCCTCTCTATTGACTACTCAGATTAACGCACTTAATACACGAGCTCTTCATACTGTCTCCCACTAACTCACCAGTGATACTTTTTTTGTCATCACTGCCTCACATACTCGTCCTCTGTCACTTTGTTCCCCACAGATGGACTTTTGACTACATGTCCACACTGTCATTGAATCTCAAGCTCTGTTTTAATATGATTATTTGATTTTACATGATAAAAAAGAGATATTGGGCCTCACTAAGCATGGCTCCTGCTCCCTGTCTTATTAATCAGCTGGCCTTACTGGGTATTGTCCATCAGCCTCTTCAAGTCTTCTATCACACAGCCTTTCTAGTATTGTGATGCATGAACATTACATATTCATCATCTCCTCTATCTCTTTTTGCCCTTGATTTGGTTCTGCTGTTTTCTGACTCCTTAGAAGCTTCTTGTTTCTGGCTCTTTTGCCCTCTTGCTGAATTTTAAGATCGCTAAAGCAACTTCCAGCTTCATCTGAATATCTGCTCCTCTTCTCCTACTGTCACATTGTAAAGTACTTGCAATACCATGCACAGATAGGCACCTCTTTTTCTTTCTTTCTTGGCCATCTTCCTACCAAAAAACTTATTCAAACCAGTTTCAGCTGCTTCCTTCTTGTGTGTCATTCCTTCCTCATTCTCTGCTTCCTCTTTGTTTCCTGCACAGGCTTTCATGTTTGGGAGGAAATTTGAGAAAAATACCATATGACCTTTGTCTTCCCCAGATTCCTTTCCTTTCCAATGACTCCTTCCCATTTCTCCATCTCCCTCATGCCCATTCAATCCTTCCCTTAGAGTACAGTTGTCAAGTGAAGAATACAAGTGTCTTTCTTTTATAGATATGTTTTAGTCTTTCCTAAGAAAGATTTTTTTCCCCCTAATATAGAATTTTATCCAAGAACACAGATTCAACTAATGTTGCTATGTTGGTGACTTGCACTCTACTCCAGATCTCTCTCTTTTTGGCCAACTTTCTTTTTTGTGTTGGCCCTGTCTAAAATGAGCACATGCAAATCTAAAATCTGATTGCAGTTAGTATTTCATGGATATAATTTCATCAGATGAGGCTTAATACTTGAAGATTTAGTATTTTGGACTAGTACTCTTACCAGATTTTGCATACTGAGAAACTGGACTTCCCTGGAACACTGAAGTCTGTTATTGCTATGGTGAGTCTGTGCTTTCTCTCTGATGCCTTCCTTTTAAAGCTACCAAGATGTGCTTTTTGTTTGACTAGCCAACCCAACCTTAAACAAGGTTTGTGCTCTTAATCTTGAGGTTAGAAACATTTGGTTTTATTCCTATCATATGTATTGGCCCTTATCAAGTTGAGTTTGTTATTAAATCAAAATATAAAGCTATGAAATGGTTTCTTTTTAGATATTCATTCTCCATAGAGAATAAAGGTTGTGCACTGGCTCTGTAAGAAAACTCATTTTTGTCAGAAAACAGCCTCTTTTAAGAATGAAAGTCAAATTGGTCCTACATGCTACTTACAATGAAAATAAAATACAAATATATTAAAAATGACTAAATATTAGAATTAAACAATTCAAAAGTTTTAACTATAGAGTTTCAGTCTGTCACCAAAAACTGGTCTAAGTATTTGTAATGCTGATCTACTGAATCTTCTGAACCTGTGGTCTCTTGTGGTAGGAAAGTAATCTAAAGCCAGGGAACAAAAAAGAAAGTCTGGAATCCTGAAGGCATATGTATAAAAGGATGTTTTTCTGTTTCTGTTATGACTTACTTGCACTTTTCTGTATCTGACTGAAATGCAGATGAGCAGAGCAGTAACTCTGCTTTAAGAATAAGGCTGAGTATACTTGTGTGAGTAACAAAGTTGAAACCCATAGCTAATCCTAGTTACAGATTTCATAAACTGCTCGGCTGCTGCAACTGCAGTTTGACAATTACTGCTGCATTTTGCATATGATAGGAAAAATATGAGTCATAAGGGCAGTTTTGTCTCCCGCCCCACAATTCCTTTAAACTCCTTTCTCAAGACACCCCACTTCTTATTTTAAGTTATATAGTTGCTGGTTAGATTTCATTTAATCCTGCCATAGTAACTGCTTATCAATATTCAAATCAGTTCTTTCAGAACAGATCCTAATTGGTAATGGTTGAGTTCTATTTATTTATTTATTTATCTATTTATTTATCTGTTACTTAAAAGGGAAAAACTGGTAATCTTAGAGATGTCTGAACATCTTTTATAAAGTTGTTCAAAGGGAAACAAAGAAAGGAGAAGATGGATGAGGCTTGGGGCGGGATGCTTCCTCATGGTCAGCAAGTCTTTTAAGGTCATGATATTCATCAGGCATTTTTTGCTGGTCCCACTACTTCCCTGATTCTCCATCTGAATAAAAAGTTATTGTGTATTATTTCGTGTATTCCTTATTTCATAACTTCATGAGCAAGAGTGTACAGTTTTACTGGAAGATGCCTCTGGATCTCTGAAGTGTATGTATCAGTCACTGTAAAGGAGAACAATTATGTTCCAATTAACCTTTAAAGTTCAAGAGAGCTTAATGATGGCTGATGATGAACAGAGGGAGATGAGGTGATAACAAGGTCCAAGTAAATGAAGTCTGTAGAAAGGAAGTGAATAAGGATGTTTTAACATGCTTGTGGCAAAGCAAGCAAACTTAAGTGGGGTTTTTTAACTGCTAGAAAAAAGATGTTTTATTTTTTGATAGATTGTTTTCTTTGATACTATTCGATTTAGAAGCTGATTATGCTACGAGAAAAGAATATTCTACCTTTATATTTGGTAACATCATTATTGCTCTTTTCTATAGATTATTTAGATGAATACAATGATATGTCAAAGCATTTGATGCTGTGCTAGATATACTGAAAGAGCCTTTCTCTTATCCTGTGGACCAATTTTGGGGGGCATATTTATAACCATTGTTTGTGTTCTCTGGCAACATAATCTGCATAGACAGACCAGGTTCCCTTTGGGATAAAGTTTGTAGGTCTCTGAACCTTTTAAGTTGTGTATTATTATCTACTACAGTCTCTAGCTGATGCATTTCGAATCCCTTGCTAAGCTGTTACTGTTGATACCAAGGAAGAATTAGGGTGGTCAGCACACTGGTACTTGCTAGAGAGTAACCAAGAACCTAGCCTCTGGATCGTAGAGCTTTATGCAAGTTAAGCTTTGCAGCTTTGCAGTGAACTTTGGAGAAGTAAGCTTTTTGGAATAGAGGACATCTCCAGTCTATAAGACAAAGCTGAAGTGTTGCGGTTGAAGTAGCAGGGCAAAACAGAGTAAACTTTCTACAAAAAGTCAACATATTTTATGTTTTCCCCAGACAACTCTAGTTAGGGGATGATATTGTAAAAACGGAGTGAGACATTGCAGGGAAAAAAGGAGAATGTGACGAGACTGAGGAAGAAGATAAGAAGAGGTACAAGTGAGGAGTAAAACCACTGTGACTGACAAACAGGAAGAGAGGAGGTTGGATTGAAAGGGCAGTCAGCATAAGGGTGAGAAAATATAATCAAGACATCCTCTCAACATATAGAGACCTATACTTCAGCTATTTTTACGACAATGTCTCTGGGCTGGAATTTCTGGCTGGTTCTTCCCAGCATTTTTCCCCTGAAGCCACATATTAAGAAAAAGAGAAGTGTCATTTCCAGCATGAACCAGCAGTGAAAGATTAAAATAACCTTTTCCCCTTCTCCCACCTTGCCCGTGAAAAATCAGAATGAGATCTTTATTTTTTATTTGTCAATGTAATATTGTAAAACAATTGCCTTATCAATTTCTTTGTTGTGGTATAGCAGCGTGAATGTGGAACACTGAGAATTAGCTAGACCTTTTTGATACAGCAATTACCATTTGTCATAGAGCTTCTGCACTAGGATATAGAAAATGAAGCAGATCTGTTACGTATTTTTCCAAAAACTACTTTACTGTAATGAAACACTGTAGTAGTGGCAACAAATCACAAATGGTAATTTGCACTCACTATGCAGCCAATTAAAATTCTGTGTAAAAGCATTGGCAAGATAATATTTTCTGTCTAATATCATAGATTTTGCCTTAACTTCTCTTGTTCTGGGCATTTGAAGTGCTAATGCACTTATCTTTCTAACATTTATTTGCCTGTTGCCAATAGATTATTTTGGAGAATGGAGATGTCTTACATTCTCTTACCAAATTTCTGCAGTATGATGAAACTACTGATTTATATACTCTCTAGCAGATAGATAAAATACTCTCTAGCCTGATAAGTGTTCCACAAAAATAATTACTTAATGCTTTAAAAATGATTAATTCTTTGTCAGAAACTTTCCACAGATTTTAACTTGATTGGCAGTCCAGCTTATAGAAAATGCATGACTTACTTACTTACTTACTTAAATTGCGTGGTTTTGCACACCACCAATGATAAATAAATAAATATACAAAAAGGAAGCCATACTGCTACCTTTCTACAATAAGTTTTGGATCAACCTGTCCTTTACTTTCATTACCACTGCCCCAAACCTCATCAACAGGGAAGGATCTTTGTTGTTCTTTAATACTTCACAGTGACTACTCTCCTCAAGTCCACTTAGTTTGCATCCTTTGATATAGAAAAATATGCCTTTTTCTTTTAAATAACTCCTCTTGAGAAAATAATTGTATTTTCTTATAAATGGAGAATCCTGTCCCACTCTTCATGACAGCAAAAAAATCTTTAAATGTGTCAAGAACTTAGTTACATGTTTCTTTTGAGACAAAGCACTGATGAGAACTGCCATTGGTACTCTAGGAGAAGCTCGCTAGAGAACAGACGCTGTTGCACCGGGCTCTGTCAAGTGGTAATGCCATGTGTGGAATTCTCCAAGGAGCAAAAATCATTCATACTTCAGCTACTTCTAAATACAAAAAGTATGGTGTGACCGCGTTTGCACCAAAGAGTAATTTTTGCAAATCTTTTTTTAGGCAAAGTTTTGTTCATGTGGTTCTACTGGGGAGTAAAATTCTATGGGATAGCTAGTGCCTGTAATAATGAAATCAAACATGTTTTGTGCAGAAGCACAGAATATAAATAACTGTCAAGTTCTGAGAGGACAACTGTATGGAGCAATCTCCCTACTGGTATGTGGCATGCCAAAGTGACTCTAGGAACCCTTGCCAAAGACAGCTCCTCTCTCTCTAATTGGCACTTCATATAGCTGGCTCTTGAAGCTTAGAGAAAAAGAGACTGACAGAATTATGGAAGCATTATTTTGGAGTGCTTGACTCAGAGAGGGGAAGTTAATCTATGCTGCTGGGTTTACTAGGCCTTTGGGGAGCCACAAGTTTGCCAGTAGCCCTGAAATAATAGACAAGTTTTGAAACAAATAAAAAAAATCCCACTGAACTGCAAAGCTTAGTCAGCAGTTACTGTATTTGGAGACAGGCCCAGAAAAATTCATCTCTGTTTGCACTGGGTCCACATTGGTTTTTCACAGTGGTTTCTGTGTTCTCTCCAGCTACAGACTCTTAAGCCCAAGCAGAACTCCCCAGAACTGGAGTCCAGAGCTTCAGAAAAGCCCTTCAGAAATGCTCAGAAAAGTAATGAATGCCTTTCCTAGGTATGTCTGGCAGAGGCTTCAATATATCCCTATATTTTTTGTTCAGTAGGTTTCTGAGTTTGGAACCCTAGGTCTTGACAAAAGAGTCAGTCAGGAGCATCAAATGATGCATGCATCTTGTCTGATAGGGTGTCAGTCATGAAGCCTGTAAGGATGCCTCTCTCTGATACTCTATTCAGTCCATCTCAAAACCCATTCACCTACAAGCAAGCCTTCTTTGCCATATAACTGTAACAGAAAATTGTCGCTTGATGCTTGACCTAAACGTTAAAAAAAAAAAAATAGTAGGAATGACAATCTTCCTTTTGTCTTAGAAGAACACCTAAACTTTCTGAGATGCTTTAAATGTTCAAGTGTAAAAATTAGCCACTTGGGAAACTGAAAACTGCATGTGGCTAATGCTCTAGTATTTCAAGTGACAGTAGTAATGGCAAAGATGTCTGAGATTATAGTGTTTGAAATAAATAGTCCTAAACACGGCTTGCTAGATTTGGGAAAGAAGGCATGTTTTCGGATATCCTGACAACACACTGCAAGGAAAAAATCTAGTGAAAGTGCAAGTGCCAAAGGTTATGCATCTCAATCACTGCAGCAGTTGATCGAAGACAAAATTTTAGCGTATAGTTTATGAGGCATGTTTGTGTGGCAGTTTCATGAATCCACTCTTTTCTTTAAACTTTCTCTTTGTGTCCTTGTTCCCTCTTTTTAGAAGCATCTTGACATTTTTGAAACACAATTGCTTCCACGGGACTAAAGATCCTTGTGTTGGTTTTGGCTGGGATAGAGTTAAGTTTTTTCATTGTAGCTAGTATGGGGCTATGTTTTGGATTTGTGCTGGAAGCAGTGTTGATAACACAGGGGTGGTTTAGTTACTGATGAGCAGGGCTTACCCAGAGCCAAGGCCTTTTCTGCTCCTCACCTCACCCCAGCAGTGAGCAGGCTGGGGGTGCACAAGAAGCTGGGAGGGGACACAGCTGGGACAGCTGACCCCAACTGACCAAAGGGATATCCCACACCGTATGACATCATGCTCAGCACAGAAAGCTGGGGGAAGAAAAAGGAAGGGAGGGACATTCAGAGTGATGGCATTTGTCTTCCCAAGTCACTGTTACCCGTGATGGAGCCCTTTCCTGGAGTTGGCTGAACGCCTGCCTGCCAATGGGAAGTAGTGAATGAATTCCTTGTTTTGCTTTGCTTGTGTGCATGGTTTTTGCTTTACCTGTTAAACCGTCTTTATCTCAACCCAGGAGTTTTCTCACTTTTACTCCTCTGATTCTCTCCTGCATCTCACTGGGGGGATGCTAATTGCTTCCCCAAGTTCTGTGAGCTGGCAGAGGAGTGACACTGCCACTTGTCAGCTTTTGCACTTCCTTGTGAGTCATGTTATGTTTCTTGTTTTGCTTTTAATTTCCTGTGTGCAAGTGATTACATGATTATGTAATCCTGTAGTGTCATTCATCTCAAGAAAGCCATTTCTACCCTTTACATATATAATTAGAAGACTGGAAATACAGTCCTAAAGTTTTTAATACCACAAATCAAATAAAGACCAAACTGTTATTTTTAAGTTCCAAGACTTTTCATCCAGTTGTGATATAGGTTAGACTGAACTTCTTTTAAAAAAAAAAATGGTAGGTAGTATTGAGGGAAAAGAGACGTCCACTTTACTTTTATAAAAAGCTACTATTAAAAACCTGAAGTAATAGTTGTGGTAACCCTTTGCTAACCCTGATTGCTGCTCCACCCTATTGGGCTGGAAGCAACATGTCAAACTATAACGTCTGTGACTATAGGCCTTGAATTCTTTAAAATAGGAGTCAGACAGGTGTGTAGGGATACCTGTGTCACAGAGGCACAAGACTGTTGCACTTTTTTGTCCTTGCAATGCTATATTTTACCTTTCCTTTTCAGCTTTTAAACATTAGTTTAACAACAAAATAAAATACTACAACCATCAAGGCAGATTGTGTTTCTTTTTCCTAACTCAAATTAAGGGTACTCAGCAGTAGCATCATGCAAGATGCTGTAGGTTAGAACTGAGCTTCTACAAATCTTCGGGTAAGAGTTAAAGAGATGAGATACAGAAGCAGAATATGCATGTCGCCCTGCACTTGCTTATTCATTTTCCACTTTATCCAATAGTCTGTGCTTAGGGTAGTAGTTTGGCATGTTTTGAGAATGCAGGCACGATACCTGGACACAGAATCTATTTACTTCCATATGTTCTCTGGGCATGACGAAATGAAGAAAAGGAGTGTTGCAGAAGCTTCAATGTGCTTAAGCCTCTGGCTTACACAGTCTGACTTAGAAACTGTGGGTAGGATAGGGGACATTTCACTGATCAAGGAGAAACACCACCAGGTCTCTCTTAGTGTTCTTCAAGTAAGAGGGAGTAAAGAAAAGCTCAGATACAGTAAAGAAATGAAAAAATAAAAAAATAAGTTTCTGAAGAAGTGCACATGGAGCTATAATAGACAGAGGACCCAAGTAGTCAATAACAAGACACCATTAAATTCTGTTAATAAAAAGCCCATAAATATACCAGCTAAGCTGCCATCAGTAGCAGATTCAAATAAGTAATTAAAATGTAGTTTTCCTTGTGCTAATTTTAGAAGTCAAATGATTGCTCAAAATCATGAATGATACCTGGGAAAAAACTGGAAAAGTTGGGATAACTTTCACAGTTAATGACATCTTGCCATGTATGAAGTTAAATGGATGAATCAATTTTCAAAATCTCAGAGAGAAAAAACGGATGGTAGAAAGCTAGCAAATGTTTATAGAAACTACATTTCTAGTACATCACCATTAAGTGTAATAAAAGCAGCTACATGAGCGTTTCAGTACCTGACAGACTTAGGAAATAGCTACTAAATCTGGGCGGGGGGACGTGTCCACCTTAAAGCTGGGTAAGTTTTGACTTCTATTCTTATACTATTCTATTACAACACTGTAATGGAAGTATTATATAAGGATGTATAAAGGACATTGAAAGAGTTTATTTTTCCAATAGTTCAGAAATGCTTTATGCTCACAATGGGACATGCAGCTTACACAGTTTAATACATTTGATGGATACAATATGTGAGTCTTTAGGCAGGGCCTGAAGTGATCATTAAACTGTGGCGCTTCTCAAGCCCTTTCCAGGTTCCTGTGCGTGGTGTGTTCTCCGGCTCTGTCCTGCCTCCAGGGGAGACAAAGCTCAGGTATTCATACTCGCCCCACATGCCTGATTTCCTTGGGAAGGCAGCTGCCTGGGCCAGAAGGTATCCACGATAGAACCTGGCCAGGTTGACGGGTTTGACAGCTGCAGGATCAGAACAAGGGGCAACGCCATGTGCTATTCCTGCCTGACTCTCTCAGTGTGACCTTTATGGCTAATAAAGGCAAATTCCATCTTGGGTCAAAGTTTGAAACTCTGGCTGTTTAAAACACTTTTCTTTCTTTTTCTCTGAGTTACACCAACCTGTGTTTCCATGGCAATAGAAATTAAAATCTGTTGGCAACTTGTAGGCAGGCAGCAGATGACAGTTCTCAGTACCAGATTTCAGTAGCTGACTTTCAAACAATTCCAAGAACCTACTGCAATAACAAGCACAAAAATTTTAGTACAGTATTGGCTCCTCCTCCATGTATTACTTAAAATCAGAGGGAACATGGCTTGAGGATAAAATTATTATTTAGAGAAATGTTTACACCTCTCTATTCACAACTGCTTGCTTGTGCTTTTTGGCTTCAGTCCTGCAATGTACACAGTGTGCACAGATGTAATTGTGTACTTTCTATGTGATACCTATGTGATAGTGCAATTTGTGATAATCAAAGAACATATTTGGTATTGCTAAAGTGAGATAGTTTAGGTAAAGAAACTTCCAGAAGAGTTAAAACACTCCAGGATATGGGAGAGAAGAAACTGACAAAACTTTGGGGAGGAATTTTGGATGTTTTTTCATGGGATCCATCAAATGTAGATTCCAAGGAAGATTCCAAGAAATAAATTAATAAAGAGAGAAGAGTTGATTTGGGGATTCTCTGGAGAGCTTCCCAGGAAGGAAGACAACAGTAATGCACTGTTAAAGAACTGGTTTTCACTCTGCTTGTGAGTCTTCCAGGACTGATCAGAAGCAACCACAGACAGTCATCTTGTGGGTGCTAAACCTGCGCGCTCCTTACAACTGTGTTTGCTACCAGCAATAATGCTGGTCTTTTTCTCAGTTCCACTCCCTAGTGTGGGACTTGCAAGCTACTACTAATTTGTAAAACAGATCATGAGGAAAAAGTCTTTCACTGTTGTTTTCTTGTTCTTTCCAGAACACAGGTGGTGAAGCTGTTTTCCTTGTTAAAACAGAGTTCTAATTCATTGTCCTACTAGCACTGGCCAATACTTATTTTAACCAGAGCTGAGAAACTCTGAGCCAACACCTGCTGGTGTATTTTATGAATTTTCCTTTGTATATGGCTTTTATGGTTTATATATGATTTTGCTGGTGAAATTCACCTTTTGCAGAGTGAAAATATGTTAGTTGACAGTAATTAAATCCATTTCAAAGATGTCAGTGCTGCACAAGCCTTGTGGAAGCCCTCTATTCAAAGAGAAATGCCTAAGCCATTTTCTTTCTCGTCACTCTGTCATGAAGTTTCCAAAAAGGTCAGTCTCGTAAATCACTTCTCATGAAAGGTCTCAAAAGCTCTGAATTGTTAATCCCAACCTCTTCTCTTCACCTCCAGGACTGGAAAAGTGATATGTAAGGCAGTTCCTGATGAATACAGACCAAAAATCTGTGACTTGCAGTTGGCTATTCAAAAACATTGACTTCTCTCTCTGTTGCTTGAATAACTATGAATAATGATAAATGTTTTGGAGAAAACAGCAAAATGAAAGATTTCTCCAAAAGGAGTAAAAAGGAAAAAGGGTGACCGTCGCTGACTAGGCGGTGCATGAAGATGTTTTATTTTCTCTGGGTGACACTATTTTCTGTGGAATACTACTGCCTGAATGCGTACCCACACAGCTGATTGCTCCTGACAAGAAAGCACAGTTTTTTCCTTGCATCTGCTAGTGCTTTGCTAACACACGGTTCCAGCTTCTAGCCCTTCTTGGCTGCATCCAGCTTTCTCAATCTACTTTCTGTCTTGAATAAAGAAAGTTAAAGATAGTAAGTTGATCCCCAATGCACATATTCGTGTCACTATACCCAGTGTTTCTCAGGAAATAGATGTATGTATGAAAAGTCTCCTTTCACCTCTTGCCCTCAAAGTAAGAGGCAATTAATTTGAATTCATGCATGGAAGTTTTTAACAACTTTAACTTCCATGCATCCCAATTGTCTTGCTTCAGCAGTATGAGGATTTCATACCTGGTTACATAATGCTGCTTCTATTGGAAAAAAGCCTTAGCAATTGTACTCCTGCCTTGAGTGTCCCGAGCGGTCTATTTAGAAATAAAACCTAGGGTTGGGAAGCTTCTGTGAGATGCTAGCTATTTATCTCATTCTGTATACTGCTTAGCATAACATCTTTAGTTAGTCCCAAAACACCCAAGGTCAAAAGAGGAAGTAAATTTTCATGAGTGCTTCAGCAGGGGGAAAATAAAGATGCCATTTCTTGGGGGAAAGGTGTATGTTCCAAAGGCCAGAATAAAAGCAATCACAGAATTGTTTACAAATGAGATCCTTTCCTTCTCTTCCAGTTCCCCTATTGTGCCAATCTTGGCTAGAACACTCTATATCCTAGGCCAAATATTGATCATTTTGAGCTTAAAATAGGGAACTGGAACTATTCTTAAGAGTTAGGGCTTCAGACAAATAGAGTTTAAGTGTTAGACCACTGCCGTTAGCCTTGCACGTGACTATAGGCTTTCTTCGTGACCCTTTCTTGTTCCAGGCATTGGCAGATTTAGCTTTCTGGGGAATACCATTCATTTTTTGTTCAGGACAGCCCCCTTTCCTAAATTGTGATTCCTTGGAATTAGCTTCTAAGGAAAGAATGTCTTGTCCCTATACACAGAAAACTTTTTGTCATAGCTGTCAACCCCTGTCATGGGGACCATTCCCTACAAACTTCTTGAAGATGTAAAGCTCTGGGAGCTGGTGCTGACTGGACCTCAAAACAGGAGGTAGCCAAGTTTATTAAGTTTTTTCTGAACTTTCATCTTCATTCATCTGCAGTGTCAGGGATATCATGTTGAGAAGTATTTTCTCCCATAATATTGTTTGCCTTTTTCTTTAAAGGTAGACAATATATTTTATTGCCTGCATTTTTAGGATCCAGAGCGCTAACACGTATAGTGTGCCAAGTTCATTAATCGCCTGTTACTTTCAAATGAGGGCACAAAAAACTGTTCCTTGAAGAACATAATCATTAAAATACTTTGGTAAAACCCCTCGATTCACCAGTAGTGATGCCAATTGAAAATCTGAACGAATTCTAATAGAGTATGAAAGGTAGCATTAAACAAACCAAATACAGTACTGATAGAATTAATCACACAGGAAGCATTGCTGAGCCTGTGAGGATACTATTGGGAGACATTATATCTAAAGCTGAAATGTGTAGTAATGGATATTGATTCTGATGCCTTTGTTAAAGGGAAATTGATAGATGTTATGATTTGCTCCTAGTAACGTGAGTGGAAGTATACATATTGAAGTGAATAATTGTGACATGGTAAACTTATTAAAATTTCTTAGTGTCCAATTAGAACATCAGTAGGTTTCCATGAAAAGGAAATGAAGAGAAAGAAAAAACCTTTTTTGAATAATGAAGCTTGTTGAAACCAGACAAATATTCTCTCATCAGCCATCAGTCATTTGTGTTTCAATTATTGTCATATGGGCACCTGTTGTGGCTGGATCTAATAAATACTATAGCATAAAAGTTTCTACGCCCAGCTGATTCCCTCCTAATCTACATGTTTCCTCTTCTTGTCCAGATCCAGTCTTTTTCACTGAATCATGATTACTTGCTTACAGATGTTGTGGTTTTATTCTCTCTTTTTGTGTAATGAGGCACTAAAGTAAGCTGCATATATGAGAGGCCCAATCTCAAAGTATTTGTGAAAAAGGATATCTACAACTCTCATACCTTTGAGCATGGAAGGAGTTTCTCAGAGTGGCCTAAGTGCTATAATTTAAATTCCCTGTCTGCCGTGGCTGGTAAGGCAAAGAGTAAGAGAGAGAGAGAACATGTCATGGGCTCAGAGGTGGACATAAAGGAAACATTTTTCTAAGAAACCAAGCTTTCACTTTTGTATGCTGAAATACTTTACCTCCAAGTAATCTGCCAAAGCAGAAAAAGCTCTCAATACCACTTTCCTCTGTTTATATTAAGGGCATGTTTACAATACAAGATTGTTCTTTGTGAGGAAGTAGCTAAAATCTTTAATATGCTCAAGATCTTTACAGACAATATAGTGGCACAGATACCAAGGAAGCCAGAAATTGGCCCTGTATTAATAAAATACCCAGATTTTATATTAATATGCAAACTCTGCTTAATTGATATATCACATTTAGGGGTTTTGAGTGCCTTCCAGTCTTTTTTTTTTTTTTTTTGGTTGGTTTGGCTTTGGTTTGTTTTTTGCAGGTTTGTAACAGGAGTCAAGCTATTAAGGTTTAGGAAAATAATAGAACATATTGAGACAATGCTGACAGGCTGCAATGTAAACAAGAATATTTAAACGTCGACAGGAAAAATAGAAACTGGAAGAGAAAGCAGTGTGAGAAAACTGAAGGCACAAGTCTGGGTCCGTTGGCATAAATTTCCATAGGCTACTCAGTCAGTAAACATCTGAGAGTTTATATCAGTGAAGAAGGCCCCAAAGTTCACAGCCTCAGCATGCTGAAGCTTTATTTTATTACTTCTGTAATAATCTGAAGTGTACTTCTATGTTGAGATTCAGTTAAAATTCTCACCATTTAATGATCCTTTAAATTAAATTACAATATGAGAAAATGTTTGCACACATATGTATCTCTCTGTATGTATATTTATCTTCATTCTCTTTTTTTTCTTAGGATATTCTAACACCTAAAGAAAGAAAAAATCAAAAGCCATTAGAATTAAAGTACCATGTGAAATAGCAAGTTTTAATGTTGTGGACCAGGACTTTTTGGAAACTAAATATATATAATATATTTTTTAAAGCAAAAACCTGGCCCTTTTATGTCTCTGGAGCTGTTAAACAGCTGAAAAAAACCTGCAGCATATCAAAATTCAAATGTCAAAACCCAATTCTGTGGTATGCATCATGAAACTAGTTTAAATTTTTTGGTGTTGCATGGAATTTACAGAATTGGAACAAACTATGCCTTGGAGATGACAGCTATTAATACATACTATAGTGAGGTAGCGCAGGGGTATTGAATGCAGGGTGAATTAAGGTATCTTGTTTATTACTCCAATCCCAAATTTCACACACCATCAAGAATTATGAAAACACTGGGTCCTGCAAAAATCCACTGAATCTTTTTTTTTTTTTTCCTCTTTTCTGATAGCCTTCACAGTGATGGTATACCAGGGCTGCTATGAGTACATGAAGAGTGGATTTTAGACATTGGTGCTTTCATCAGCTTTAATTATTCCTAACTATGGGGAAAATATTCTTATGACACAAAAATGCCAATTTGTGAAAAAGTAGTCATTTTAATAGCAGGTTTTTGAGAATTAGTGAAAAATGAAAATATTAAACACATTTATAATTTAACTAAATGTACTACAACTTCTGAAGTCTCATAGAAGACTTACAATGATTAAAGCATACAATTACACTCCAAACTCCCCACACTTAGAGCTAAGTGGTGGCATAATAACAATAAGAAATCTGGTGAGAGCATTCTCACTGATATTCTCATGAGGTATTATCATTCTGAAGCAAAGAAGCAGAGGTGTTTCAGGTTATTGGTATAAGCAATGTATTTCATTTTCATGGACTTTTAAAATCTAGGGTTAAGCTTTGCATTGTATGTTTTCCCAGGAGACTTCATTTGGATTGTTTTCTTTCATTTGCAGTAGTAGTTCAGAAACTTCTCATGATCTACCTATTATACCCCAATTACCCCTTTTTTCTTGAAATAGGCTTTTCCTTCATTAATACTAGTTCTCTAGATAGTTTTTTTCCTTTCTTTTGCCATTGTTTACTCTCCTTCATGTTTTAAATCTTTTTTCCATCCTTTTTCATTACTTGCTGGATTTAATTATTGTATTTGGGCCACTTATCTTTGCCTTTATCTGGCTTGTCTGTTGCTCCTGTTGGTTGCAGCTTGCTCAACATTTTGGCATAAAAATTGAAACATAAGTTAAAATTGTGTCCTGGTTTCAGCTGGGATAGAGTCAGTTTTCTTCCTAGGAGCTGGTCTAGTGCTGTGCTTTGGATTTAGGATGAGAATAATGTTGAGAACACACTGATGGTTTAGTTGTTGCTGAGCGGTGCTTACACTCGTCAAGGACTTTTCAGCTTCCCCTGCTCTGCCAGGTGCACAAGAAGCTGGGAGGGGGCACAGCCGGGACAGCTGGTCCAGACTGGCCAAAGGGCTATGCCATACCGTATGGCGTCATGCCCAGTATATAAACTGTGGAGAGTTGCCCGGGGGGCAGCGATTGCTGCTCGGGGACAGGCTGGGCATTGGTCGGCAGGTGGTGAGCCAATTGCATTGTGTATCACTTGCTTTGTATATTATTATTATATTATTTTTATTACTATTACTACTATTCCATTTCATTTTACTTCAATTATTAAACTGTTCTTATCTCAACCCACGAGTTTTCTGACTTTCACCCTTCCAATTCTCTCCCCCATGCCCCTGGGGCGGGGGGAGCGAGTGAGCGGCTGTGTGGTGCTTAGTTGCTGGCCGGGGTTAAACCACGACAAATTGTTAGAGTGCAGTGTGCAGTCAAGTGATCCAAATAGATTCTTTAGTCATCCCCTTTTAGCAACTGGAAGAAATTTTTTATGACAGGAAGTTTGACTCTTTTCCCAGTTACAACAATATGATTCTGTGTGCCATCCTTTTATATTGAACACCTGCGTTAAACAATTTTATATATTTTTTATGTTCACATGTATATTCTTTTGTGATGAAATCTATCCTTATTGCTCCACTGTTCTCTTAAACACAGGTTTTCCTCATTAGTATTGGAACGTATCTTACGTATACTGAAAGCTGTAGGTTACCAGAGGAATCTCACCTTTTTAAGAGTCCGTTTCTTTGGTACATTTATTTTTATGTTGTTAGTTTATGCAATGACAGCACAACTTTATTTTTCTTCCTCTTCTTTTCTTGTTCTGTGACAGTTCTATATTGATATGGTGCACCGTTCTACAGACAAGTTGATTGTTCTCACATTTTTGTGTGTGACAAAAATATTGAGGAGCTTAAAATTATTTTTCATTTTACTGTTGCTGAAGTAGGCAGCAACAAATGCTATATTCTACAGTGCTTATTATTACAATAGAATGGCAAGAAAAAGTCAAACAAGTAAATAAAATTCACATATTATCATGATCCCAAAATGAAAACCTGTTTATTGTGCGGCAGGATGCAAGAATCTCTTTTCTACTTAAACAGGTGGTTGGATCATTCTCTAGAAACCAAACATGCCGTAATGTTCTCTTACTTACAGCAAGTCTTTCACTGACATCTATTCACCCCAGTATTCACTGTCCATCTGAGGATGACAGAGTTAACTTACCTCTCAGTGTTACTAGTAGGAAGAGGGAGAAGCGGTGGTGAGCATCTTACCTGTATCACTCAAACTATAAACTGGTTTTCACTATGTCTTTCCCCAGCAGGAAATACTACATTGGTATCAGTGTTGGTTAATATTTTTGCATTTAGTCCCAAAACCTGTAAAAATGTAGACTTCGAAACCTCACATACACGATACTTTAAATGTTTATTTTTTTGTCTGCCATACTGTCCTGATTTTGGCTGGGATAGAGTTAATTTTCTTCCTAGGAGCTGGTCCAGTGCTGTGCTTTGGATTTCGGATCAGAATAACCTTGAGAACACACTGATGATTTAGTTGTTGCTGAGCAGTGCTTACACTAGTCCAGGACTTTTCAGCTTCCCCTGCTCTGCCAGGTGCACAAGAAGCTGGGAGGGGGCACAGCCAGGACAGCTGGCCCAGACTGGCCACAGGGCTATGCCATACCGTATGGCGTCATGCCCAGTATATAAACTGGGGGGAGTTGGCCAGGGGGGGCAGCGATTGCTGCTCGGGGACAGGCTGGGCATTGGCCAGCGGGTGTGAGCAATTGCATTGTGTATCACTTGTTTTGTATATTTTTTATCCTTTTTTTTTTCCTTCCTCTGCTGTCCTATTAAACTGTCTATCTCAACCTATGGGTTTTACTTTTTTCCCCTGATTCTCTCCCCCATCCCACCAGGGTGGGGGGGGAGGGTGAGCAGGCAGCTGTGTGGTAGTTAGTTGCCAACGGGGGTTAAACCACGACGACACATATTTTTTCAGCAGACAAAGTATTTATGCTTATTTAATGGAATGACCATTTGCATGTGTTAGTTAATTTTACGGTCTGTACTACTAGGGTTTTGCTCTGTGCTCTGCAGGCTGCTGTACCTGCAGTGTGACACGTTTAGCTGCACATCGCTGCAATGGAGCTGACTCACATTTACATTCCAAAGAATTTGCATGGGGGCTAAACAGATTTTGGCACTAAGTTTTTGAAACTGAACTACCTAGTGTTAAGGGGTGTATCTGAGCATAATGGTATCTCACTGTGAAAAGATAATGCAAATAGCTTTTGACAAAACAGCAAGACCAAAAATGCTTATATATTTTACAATAGTTACAAATAACTTTGTAAAGATAAACCTGAAGTGTACCCAGGGATGCTGAATGGAAAGGGACAACCGGTCAAAATAATTATTCTATGAGAAAGAGCTTTGGGGAAGTACTGAAGGTGTAGTTTGATTCTTGGAAAGAAAGCAAGCATGCACTTGTGGTCATTTACTACAGCAGCCTGTGGCAGACTTTGAACAAGCAGGACTGCCTCATGTCAGCTGTGGTCATATCTCTGAATGCTGTATACAGAGAGATCCTCCTATACCATTTCTGGTGAGAAAATCCATGGCTCTCTCCATCCTCTTTCTTTCTCAGTATAGCTGCACAGGAAAATGCAGGACTTTTTGCCACCAATACAATTCTTTGCGCTCACAAAATATTCCTTCTCTCTTCCTTAAAGAAAAAACAGTAAGCTACCTGTAAGGTTTTAAATATTGGAGGCTACTGTGTTATGCTTACAGTCTGGCACGGAAACTACGAAGTCAGTCATTAGTAGGCTCAGGATGAGCCTTTCAGCTAAGGATTCTGAATTGAAAAAATAAGTGTAGCTGTCCTGCACAGACCTAGTATGCTGGAAGTTCTCTGTCTGCCTCATTATCAGGTAACACATTAGGTAAGAAGCACTTTTCTGGAAGCTAATAAAAAGACTTAAGTGACATTCAATCCTTGTAACTTGCGCCAGTAGCAAGAGAAGCAAAAGACTGGAGGTCCTGAAAATTATAACACTGTATATAAAACTGAAATTATTGGCTCATGGAGAAGTCAGTACTACAGGTTTGGCTAGACCCCCATACACTGCAAGCTAAATCTTGCTTACAAATCAGTGACTGAATTAATTCCGAAGAGTATCTTAATACATCAGGCCACTACCTATAATCCTGAAAGTCAATTGTGCATCCACCATATTGTGTGTTTCTATTTTGTATTCTACATATTAGTCTGCTCAGATTTAATTTTGTCTAACAATTTTAGCACAAACACATACAGAAGAATCTTTCTTTTGTAGCTCTAGAGTGATATGATACTCTTGGTCCTCCTGCACTTCCAAGATCCTAAGTAGATAAAAGAATTAGCTGCAGAGCTTCTCTGCCAAATGCCCTGTCTAGTTCAAACCTGAAGCAGTTCAGGCTTTGTGCTTTTCTTTTCAGATTTGGTGAGTGATAAATTGTCTCTTTCAGATTCTTATGCAGCTATTGTTACTAATATGTACCCAATTACTGTATTTGAGCGCCTCAGTTCTCATCCTCAGACCAGCCATATAAGTTAGGGCATATTATTTGGCCATAGAAAGGCCAAAAGGGCTAAGTGACTTTGCCATGGTCACAGTATACATCTGGTCTCTGAGGTCCTAGACTAATGCTTTCACCAAAAGAACTGTCCTTCCACACTATATAGCACTCACACATGCTTAATAGTTTCCTTCGTCAGTGTGAGACTAGAGTACTGACTCCCAATTTTTTGTATTAGGTTTCCAAAAGAGTTGATTCCTCTCCATTGCAAAGGAGAAATTGAATATGGTAATGTAGGTAATCCTGTGAAAGACAGTATCTGTTATCTTTTTTCTTGGTTTGCCATTGAAATCTATTAAGGAACAAGACAACTTTGTTGAAGCAAGAAGGAATGCCTTCAAGACAGAAGAAAATTCCTTGTGAGCAAATGAATTAGCTACTGGGAAGAAAAGCTTCTAGATTCAACATGAGGCAGAGGAGGGAGCAAACAGGAACTGGGAGCTTGGAAATTGGTGGCTTGCAAAAAAACTGATGACAAAAGTGGGGAGCAAGCAGCCAGATCACAGAAGAAAAAGAACTTTCTTTTTGAAGCACCAGAGTGGTCTGTGAAGCTGTAACTGATTCACAGAGTGACTGAAACAAAGTCTGGAAGCAAACACTTGCTTGTAAGGACACAGGATAGACTCTATTTTTTTCCTCTGACAGTTTTAGTTTTCTCAGGAAAAAAAAAAAAAAAGCTTATAGACTAGTAAAACCTGGCTTCTGAGTTTACAAGACTTTTCAGTCTTTACAAGACACAAAATATGAGAAAAAACCCAAAGCAGATCCATCTCAAATCTTTTGATGACTCAGGGTCCCATCATAAGAACTTATCTTTAGTTTTATTACTATAGTATTTGAAGCAAGTTCAAAGTATTAAATGGTTAAAACATTTTTGGTCAAGATTTCCGTCCTCCAATTTGGACAGCCTCTACATCTGACAGGATGGCTACAAAAAGCTGTTGTGGCTGTGCAAAAAGGAAACAGAGAAATTGCGCTGGAGAGTTCATTCAAGAAGGCACAATAACATTGAGGAGTGGAAAGGAGATGAGGAGTGGTTTGCAAAAAAAGCTGGTAAGTTAGCTATGGGAAATCCAGTATAACTCCATTCCACACAGAGCCTAAGAAATGTTTACCTACTACAAAGTTAACCAGGCAAAATATTTTGATTGCTTTTAAACCAGTCCAGCCCCCTTGGAGGGGTTGTGAGTTTTCTAGTCATAGAGTTGCTGTAGGGACTTGCCCTGGTATGTCATATATTATCAAGACAAAGGCTGATGCATGTCCTGATCAGAGAGAAATTGTTACTCTAAGCTTCATTTAAATACATCCTCAAATCCCATTTTAAAAGCTTTTCTTCCTAGGGATAAGCATAAGCACATCTTTATCTCTCTTTGACGAAGGGACATTTCTTAGAAATTCATATTAAAAAATACATACATATTTCTGCTTTGTTCTGAAACACCGTGTGAAATGATTGTTTTCTGTCAGTATTCTGATCATTGACTTCCGAGTGGTTTCTGAGGCCTGAAGATGTAATATTATATGCCTTTTCATGTAACTAATATGTAACTAATCCTCAGACTGCCCTTATGCTCTCTCTTTTTTAACTATGCTTTCTTCTGAAGTGCTTCCAAATGAAGCAGATGTAAGTTTATATTGAACATATTCTTCGGTTCCTTAGTTTTTACTAGTTCTGGCCTTTTATTCACTAGGTCTTATCTTAAATGAAAATCTTCTTAAAATCTGATGAATAAAAAGAACTTTTGTTCCCTCTGTGATCATGAGCTTCACTCACTGCTGGCTCCAGAGGCTGTTAGGCACCACAAGCACAGCCTCTAAGGAAATTTTTGGAAGAATTATTTAACGCAGACTATTAACTAGCTGTAAAAGTGTAAGAATGGATTTAGGACTTCAGGATTATTAGGAAGCCCTCGCATGTGGAGCTACACATAGAGAAATAAGATGATAGATAAATAAGACAAATTGGGGCAAGAAAGATATTGAAAGCCCAAGAAATTTCATGTAGAAGCTATTGACTGTGAAGTTCTGGCGAGTGTTCATTGCATAAACAGGGAGATATGGCTTTCAGAGGTGCTGAGCACTGGTGAACCCCTGCATGAATGGTGGGAGTTGCACAGCCCAGACTCAGACTAAACGCTAGCTAAATCTCTGTGCCTATCATTTTGTAAGTCTTCAGAGGTAGAAAGATAATAGAAAATGCTATCAAGTAGCTTAGCATCTGGTTATCTGCAGGTGGCTGATAGAAAATCTAACAGAGGACCTAAAATGGGAGGCATGTATTCTGAATTTGGACCCCACTGATCACTATCTCAGAAAAAAAAATCAAGATGGCCTTTAAATTTAAAAACCTAAATAGAGATTTATAAGCTTCAATCCCATGTTTGAAAATCTATATTCCTTCAGTGAATAAAATCAAACATGTATTTTATTTTCTTATGCAATTTCTCTCATTTTTTTTCTTACAGAATAATGTAGACTTTTTTAAGGACTGTGTATCTGCACTATAGGGAGAATGCTCTCTATTGCTTTTCTAATATTATTTCTTTGTAATGGTGTTTAGTAGCATTTTGAAAATTACAGTGAGAAACATAGCCAGTTAGTGGCTAGTGCTGCACTGTAAGTTAAATTTGTTGCAGCATACTTTACGTGTGACTACTTGCACACTGCAGTCTAGTTTGGTAAAAAGTTGTCTTTCTTAGAATGAAGTTTGAAATACCACCTGATAGTGATGTCACAGGTAAGAGAAGTGTAGTAAAGCCGTGCTACCATTGCTTATCTAAGTGCATCAAAGGGAGGCTTTGGATTATGATAAATTGTTGTTTAACAATTGAAGGAGCCTCTTACTCTCAGGAAGAACATATTTCTTTATTTGTAATTAAGCTGTAAGAAAAACAGTGCAAATTCATACTGCACTGAACAAGGATCGTACACATGCATTTAAATCACTTAATCTAACTTTTAAAGGTGTAATTCAGGATCGTGTTCTTTTTGTATTTGCAATTAGAAGATGGAACAGATGTGGAAGGCTTAGTTTAAAATTAAATGTCCAATAAATAATCTTGGCTTTTAAGGTATTGCTCACCTATAGAAAAGAGTTTATCCTCTGATTCAGGTATTTATTCTATTTAAATATTTTAAAGGTGCACAGGAATATAAAGGATTTATTTTGGGAGCATGTGATTGTTCTAAAGTGATTTACTGAAATTTCCACTGGAAATTATTCTCATAATAATGAATTTGAAATCTGCTGGTCAGTTCTAGAATACGTAATGATTCACAAATGATGGTAAAGAATTTTCATAGTTCTTGCAGTTAGGTCATAGATGTGTCGAAGGCAAATCATGCCCATATTCTTGATAAATTCCCCCCCCCCCCCCAGCATATACCATAAAACTGCTTTTCCTATAGTTGCATTGATGCAACTGAAGCTCTAAATATGCCTAAGATTGCTCAGCATTCATGGTGAATCATACAAATACACTAGGTGAAAAAGAACAGAACTGACATATTTCAAGGGAATTGTTTCCAGAGCTATGCAGTAACTAAAGCTATTATTTTGCTTGTGAAGTGAGGAGAACCTATTGCTAGTTACTACTGAAACTTAAAAGGAATTAGGTTTTGTCCAATGTATAAATATTTTCGATCAACCTATTTGCTGATAGATTGTAAGTCCAATTTTCCTTTTTCTTAGACTATTACCAAAGGCTAAAATACTAGGCCCACACATTCACCATTGCCCTCTCGCTATTTTTTTAATGGTTCTTAATTATTTTTCTTTCAAAAAATGGTATACTTGATCATTTGCACAAGTATTGTGTATGGATTGAATCGCAGGGAGAAATCATATATTCCACATAAGTTGTGGAAATGTGCCCTTTACTTTAAAATAAAAAGACGTTATACTTCATAATTCTTGAACATTGTTCATAGACAAAAGTCTGTAAGAACTAGAAATGCCAGAAAGAGAAGGCTGCAGTCTTTGTATGCAATATAAATGTACATTTTCATCCTAAAGTTTATGTATATATCTTCACATACATTTAAACAAACTTGCTCTTTGAGGCCTTTGTCAACACCAGCTGTCATATGATAAATAACAGAAGGTCACTAATCTTAACTTGGAATACTTGAGGAATAACAAGTACAGTATTAGCTACGGAAAGTATTGAGCCAGAAGCAACTCTTACTGCTAATTGAGAAGACTGGCTGTTGATGCAAGGCTATTGTGGTTAATATAGCCCCAGGCATAGTTTTATAATTGCAAGAAGTGAAAGCATCTTGCCACTGACAAAAACTGCCTTTAAAGATCCTCACTGCTATTTATAGATATTCTCTTGGAAGTTGCCTCAGTTGAGCAGTAGTACACTTATATTTAAATTGCCCTGTTTTAAGGAGCAAGGAAGAAACTTGCCTGACTGAAAATTTTTCTGAATTCTACCTATGAAATCATGCCTGCCAGGACTCTTGAATATGTTCACCAAGTAGTTTCTCTTTGCTTGTTAAAATGCCTTTTGTTCAAACAACCTCTTCTCCCTGTTCATCAATATTCCCCACAGCTTCTCACTGCTTAAGTTTTGTGTGTGCATGCTGTCCAAATGGGGGCTGGATTCTGCTACCTTTATTCATTCTGAGCAGTCCCTTGAAATAAAATTGAACTGAGGTAATTAGCTTTTACAAGGTCTCATCCTAAAGCTAAGACATTTGGGTTGACTGGGATAGTAGCTGAACTTTGAAGCATTTATATGAATCCTTTGAAGTATGCCCAGCATTATTAGCAGTGTGTAAAATCCTTCAAAGCCAGATGCAGCCATTGTCCTGACACAGAGTTGGAACTACTAGAGGGATGCTAAACTGGCATCAGTGAAACTACTGTCGCCAAGGCAGAAGTCTATGTGAGTAACAGTCACAGTCCAGCCCTGTTTGAGTTTGTGAATATAATTTCAAATGCATAAAGCCTGATAAAGGTCAAAATCTAGCTGAGGGAGGATGCAGGGATCAGATAAAGAGACAAGCTGGCATAGGAAAAGAGGGAAAGCTATGCCAAATGAAGTAACTAAGAAACAATAGTGTCCTTCCCAATCAACGATATTTAGCAGCAAAAGAATGAATGAGAAATTTCTGCAGCATTAATCATGCTTTTTCCCCTCTAGGGAGCTCCTCATTCAAGGATTGACCCCTTGTCTGGCATCGTGTGAAGCGTGATTTCGTTAATTAAATACCAGCCTCTTGAATGTGCTGGGCTCTTCAAGTTAGCCTATTAGCGGTTTAACACAACTAGATGAATTAAAAACAGCATCCCTGCTTAAGTTAAGACAGCATTTGTTCCTTCTTTATAGCCTTTTTTTCCTGGAAATACCATTTCCCAGCTGTTTTAAAATAACTTGTTGGCTTGACATTGCAAAGGCTGCCCTGGCTTCTTGGGCTGAATTCTGCCATTGTCACTCAGGGTGAATAATCCTTCCCTGCCTGAACCAATCCCTTCAACTAAAGAGACCGGCTCATCTTGAGCCAAGTACTGCTCTATGGAGTTGAAGTGGCAGAATAGGATCCTTGCTGAACTTATGTTTTACAAATGTTCACAACATGGAGTTTTGGTGGTGAGACTGTTAAGCTATTTCGGTGAAATTTTTGATTAACAAGGCTTCCTGCAGAAACCATTACCTACAGGGCCCCTAGCAGCCAGCACTCATTATTAGTGGAAGTAGTCTCTAAGAGAGAATATAGATGTTTGGAAGGTTAAGGTTGAAAAAGGCAAGTTTTTTGTTCTCATTTTGTCTTAAAAAAACCCAATCCAAATAAAAGCCTGAATAACCCTTCAGATGTGATAGGTTAATGTTGCTCTGTCACCCTGCTATCTGAATTACTTGAATGTGTAGGCAGGATCTGAGGGGGCGTGGGTGGTTGCGTGTGATGCAACCCAAGGAAATATTCTTTGAAGAAGCTCTGAATATGCAGTAGCTAGCATTTAAAAACTGACAGATTTTGCACAGCAATTCTTGGCAGCTTGTGTGCGATAAATAAGCTGGCTAAGATTTGAAATGAGCTTTTTTTTAAAACTAAATTTCTGTCAACACAGATACTGCCATTTTAACCATATCCATTGAAAGCAGTCTTCTTTAAAAATGGGCAAGATTATAAAATTAAAGTCTTATAAAATCCTGCAGTTGCTTGTATGGAAATTGATGAGAACGGCTTGCAGCTAGTAACTAAGTCTAGAAGACAAATAAACCATTAGTAATGAGGGATGGTTATGAGGGAAGGAACATACTCATGTCTTTCAACAAACACTGTACATAGAGATAACTTCATAAAATTTTTACCAATGCTCCTCTTCACCATAGCATAGGCTTCCACCACAAAACTTTTAGTTTGCCATACTAGATCTCAGAGCTGTACTCTTTGGGTCAGTGTGAGTTCTGCCAATCATTACAGGCTAGATTAGGCTGTGTTTGGACCAGTGCAGTTAAAAAAAACAAGTTCAACTAAGCTGTTTTGCAGAGACCAAGTAGAAAACCCCATTTGAATTTTTGGTGTGCAATGTAAGACTGAGCTGCAGCACTCTTCACTGTTCATTGTGCCTTTCTCCCTCTAAACATGAAATGCTGAAATTGTCAATTACTCTAACATGTGTTGATGGCATCTTTAAAGAACAGATAGCTATAAGGACAAGTTATAAGGCCAAAGTAATGTACAAAAGTGCCGCACAGAAGTTTTTTCCTTAGATACTTGCTAAAATTTTCTTTTAATGTGTGGTGAATGCTGAGAGTCATGTAGAGCTACCAGAAAGACCTGAGGAATTATGCACTATAATTTGTACATCCTTATTGTCTTCTCTGTTGTACTGCATATGAGCCATGAACATCTACAGAAAGTCTTGCAATGATCATTTTGGAGAAATGACACTACAGAATTTTTTTTTGTGTGTGTGTGTGTGGATTGCTGAAATCATATGGAAATCTTACTACATTTTATCTTCAGAACTTCTGGAGTTATGACTGAACCAAGTTTAAATCCTGTATCCAATAGGTCTGATATCTTCTATGAAGTTATACCACAGATAAATACATTCTATAATCTTCATTTTCTTTAATATTGTATATTCTACTTGTGAGCTAGCTCATTATAAAAATGTCTTCCCTGAATTTCAAAACATTGAAAATACATGGTCGCCCTCCCATCCTCTCCCTCCTCCCCGGATATAGGTATATATTTATATAGATTTATTTTTGTGAAAAAATACTGATTTTTGTTATTTTTATGATAGGAAATAATTATGATTTAGGATTTGTTTTCTTAATTTTTAGTTGCTCTATAAACAAATAATAAGGAACTGGTCAGCACTAAGGACCTTATAATCTAACAGACAATGTGAAAGAAGTAACTGATTCTACCTGGACTAACATTCTCTCAGTTAGAAAATGCTGGCTTAAGCATAACTTACCCTATATTTAGTATTCTTACTTAGGATGGCTGACAAGTGGCCTGTTCTTAAATAATTTTGATTTTCTTGAGAAGATTTTTTTTTTATACGACTCAGCTGCAAATCCTCATTCTTCAGCTCATATATCTCACTTACTTTCCTATAGGACACGTCCATCAGACTACAGTTCTAACACACAATTATCTCTAAGTCTTATAAGAACAGAAAATGCATTGTAATTCCTCAAAAATCAAGGGCAGAGGTAGTTCAAATTCCAGCCCACTACCTCCTTCTCCCCACAGTATAGGGGCATGAGATGCTCAAATCGTGATCCTATATATATTCTAGATATATTTCGGAAGTTAAGATTACAAATTTTGCCTGAAAACTGATTCCCAGATATTTTTTAATGAAAAGTGGGAAGGTTTTAGTTGAAACCCCAATTCTAATTCCATCAGCTTTCATAAAATGGTATCTTGTATTAAGTCCTTTATTCCTTTGATTAATTAAATGTTACTTCATAATTACTCAAGTTTTATTATTATACTGTATACTCCAAATCTCAGTAAATCTAATGCTAGCAAGCCAAGCTCTGTTATGCTGGCTTTGAACCAGAGAAAAAATTCTGCTGATGTCCTGTGAGTAAAGGCTGAATGTTTTGTCTTATCCTCAGGTTTATATATAGACTTTTTTTTTTCCAGAGAAGGCTTTCAGAACATTGTCTGAAATTTAACTTCACTTTGTAGTCCACTTTTTGACTCCCTTTCAAGTCATCTGCAATTTGATTTTCCTATAGCACCCTCTACATACGGTGTAATCTACTAGAGGTACAGCTGATCTCTTCTCAGAATATCTGATTCAGTCATGTTGACAGTGCTTTTATTGTTAAATATTTTTGTCATCACCTGTAGAAACATCTTCATGGAAAGTGCCATACCAAATAGTGACAATGACAGGTGAACAATACATACAGACAAACCTATAATAACAATAGCTTCCCATATTGCAAGCATTAAAAGCAAAGTTAGAAAACAAATATTAAAAATGTGAGAGGGCAGTAAAAATCAAATAAGAGAATCACAAAGTCTAAGAAGGTGTGGGACAGAACAGAGGCTGAAAGGTTAGATTATTGTTTAACATGCTAACGATTACTTTTGTTTTGTATTAAACTAGTGAACATTTTCCATGCTCAAGGCAAGGTTAGGCAGGAGCTGATAAAATGCTCAGTATTTGCATATGCTTTAACTGACTATGGATATGATGCATGGTTGAATGTCATGCCCAGCAGCTAAATTGGTCACGGTGCCAAAGCGTAAGTACTCAGTAGCAGTTGTCTGAGACAACAGCTCCTTATGTTGTTCTAAAACACTAAACTTCAGTCATTAGGCATGGGGTAAATGGAAGAGAACCAAAATAGAGTAAGGCTGCTAAAGGCATATGGCTGTATGTTAAACAGTTTCCTTAGATCAGAACTGAATGGTAAATATGCATCCCCTATTGATATATTTTGCTGTTGTACAGTAAGAAAAACCTGTCAGCTTTAGATACTGTGAGCAGGAAAGACTTGTTCCCAAAATCAAAGCTCTAATCTATATATTTTGTGCTGTTCTGCTCCTTAAGAAAGAGGACTCCCCTACAGAAAGAGATTCTTAGTTGTCAAAAGCATCTTAAATATTAATTATGCATCCCACTAAATTTTGGCTAAATTGACAGTCTGTATTGTGACACAATAGGCATGACAGGTTGAAGTAACCCTAGATTCTAGCAACGCTCTAAGATATTGATGTAAATTTGGTTTAAAATTGAAGAAGCACTATCACTTACCTTGCATGATAATATCGGAGCACCACTGCAGACTCCATCAGCAGTACAAAGTAGAATGAAAGGCATTGCTTTAGCCCCTATTACCAAGGTGATATCTTAGAGGGGAATATAGCTTGATTTACCATGGACAGCCTTTCTCCCCAGATCTTTTAGGATGAATGTACAGTACTTGTACTATACTGTCCAAAAACCAAATAGTGAATGCTTACATTTTTCTACAACCTACAATTGTGAACAGAGTATTGATGATGTTAGAACTGGAAAATAATTTCTGAGTGGAAAACTATTTTTAACAGTAGAAAGTAAAATTTTGAATTTAATTTCCACAAAATTGGAATAAGGGAGAGGATGTATAACCTAAAGTTTTGTATGAAGGACAGGAACATAATTATTCATTCTTGTTTCTAATCTTAAAATAATAATAATAATAATAATAATAATAATAATAATAATAATAATAATAGGTAGTGCTTTGCTATTCTGTCTGATTTATATCAGTTTGTGGCTCTGGTTTGTTTTTTTTTACAAGGAAATTGTAAGTGTATATAGAGAAGTTAAGTGTATATTAAAATATCTTTATGCTTTGCTGTACACCATGACCTTACAGCCACTTCAGCAGAACTAAATGAACAATGTTAAAAGCATTTTGCAAATATTAAATTTGGTTTCAAATTCAAGTCAATTGAACATGGTTAAAAGACTGTTGTGTTCGTTTTTCATGAACCTGTGCAGCACATGTATTTCAGGAATGAGAAACAAAAAAATCAGTTTGGAATAAAACTATATTTCAGATATCGTTCTTGAAAGTCTTGAAGTCAGTGAACAAAGACATCACTTAAAAACATTGGACAAGTATTCTTATGTGTGGTTCAAATAGTCCCACAACCCTATATAATCTACCAATCTATAAAATAACCAGTATAGCACAAGTTAATGTGAGTAAATAATGACAATACTTTCACCATTTAGAAGTCAGCTCTGAAGAAATTAATGAGATGATAAAAAATTTGAATACATAATCATCTTGAGAATGTTATGATTTTTGCAAATATTTCATTAATGGAAATTAATAAAAATGAATAGAATACATACAATGAGTGTAATACATACAAAATATGAATTATGCATTTGTCTCAAGGGTTTTCCAATACCTTGATGTGAATTCTAAATATGCAGCGAGACTAATAAACACCAAATGCTGTACATAGATAGAAATCGTTTGTGAAATGCTCTTGCTACATTTTGAGGCAAGCACATTTTCTTCCGTGAATTATCTCTGATATACCACCAGGACAGCATCACGGAGAGGTATAATAATTTATACGAGACAATAAAATACAAAAGATCAAGGGGTAGAAGAAAATCTGTATCTAATTTTTTTTCCTTCCCCTTTTCTAAACACTTGATACATTTATGCTTGTTCAAGACTGACCACAACTTGGGAGCACTTTTAATATTAAAATGAGCAGCTTTGCTAACTTGCTAAGAAGTACTAGGAGCTGCCCTGGTCAAACCAGGGCAATTTTTTTTTTTTTTTTTTAATTGAATAAGCCAATACAGTTGGTATATATATACTATAAAGAAATAAACAACAAAATATTTAGAAAACCAGTGTCTTAGAGACTCTGTGGTGTACCTAGTCTACCTTGTTGCCAGAAAAGACATGATCCATATAGGATAATAGAGACAAGGGTAAGGGAAAATCACATTGAAATATGATGGACAGAACTGTTTTGTTCATAAATAATGAGTCACTTTAACATTATTGTATTGCCACTGCCATACTTGTTTGGTTCATGTTTGGTACATAGTGCTTTCTTTTTAAATGGGTTATAACTAGCAGTAAATCTTCAAATAACATACTATAACTGGTGAATAATGGATTCTTAGCAATTCAGCTATTGAAAACACATAAGCTAGTTTTAAAATGCATATCTAACGTTCATTATGCAAGAAGGTTTTGGTCCCTTCTCAGTATGGCCAAACTTCTACTTCTAATACTAAAAGTAATTTTAAGTGCAACTATCGTGGATATTTTTAGAAATGCTCTGCCACCCGCACAGCCTTCCATTTGGTCTTATTTTGTTTCTTTGTGTTTGTGGGAGGAAAACGTGTGCTGAGGTAGTATATTCCAAGGACTGTTCTGCCTGCTGGAATGGTTTATTTTCATTGTCTCTTAGACTTTTATTAAGAGTTTAGAATTTTGGTAATATACAAACAAAAAAATTAATGTTGTGGTAACTAAGATAAACATTTCCCAGGAATGGGACTTACAGAGTCAGCAAATTAGTTACCCAGAATAAAGAGTATTAGTAGGAACATACTGCATGATAATCTAATTTCATGACTGTTACCTGTTACATTTGTGTATCGGTATCAGTAATAGAAAGCTTACAACAGCTGAATAATGCTTTTCCTTTGTAATGCACTGGGAGAGTGTTAGGTTAATCATTCTCATGACAGCATGCATGAAGCAACCATGAATTATTGTGCTATCTTATTCTGTTTGTAGTGAAACTAAGATAGAAAGTCAAAAAAGCATGCTTTAACTGCCAGTGAAGCAGTTAAAGCAGTTCTACTTTCAAGTAGAAATCCTGTCATCCTGATGGCATAGTTGGTCGACTGCATATACACCTTCACTGAAGAACAACAGAAGACAGGTCAGTGACATGGAAGAAAGTCAATTCAAACATGAATTTTCACTTGAATTACGAGTGTCCGGACAGGTGTTGTGGTAATTTTTCTCACTGCTGAGTAACGGTTTAAATCTTCAGACACCTAGCGCACATGGGAGTTGCCTCGTCTTTTGGATGACAGATGAGAATATCATGAGTGTGGAGCATAATAACTGATAAAGCTACAACTGCCTATTTTTCCTCTGAATCTCCAGGCAAGGAACAGTGTAGCACGTGTTTCTGTAACCTGCAACACCAAACTACTTGTGAAAGGTCATCCTTCCCATTTTGGTCACACTTTAAGTGTTCTGAGGGAAGACAACATAAGATTTCAGAGGTACAACGGCTCCAGTATCTTCGTTGCTCTTCTTCTGCTTCCCAATTTGGTATATTATATCCCTTTCTCACCATGTTTACCATCTCCTAGAATTGAATTGTGCACCTTACTACAGATAGGATATTTGGGGAAGTGCTATCTACTGACTTTGTATATAGAAGCAAAGCCTTATGTTTCTTGCACAAAAAAAAAAAAATTAAAATTAGAGAAAATACTCAAAATAATGACATTTAGAAGTTCAAAGTGTAGCTATCAAAAAAAAAAAAGAAAATCAAATGTTCATTACATTTTTAATGTCTGATTATTTTAAAGGCAATTTCCTAATTCTAAAAAGCCCAGTTCCTAATTCTGATGTGTTCAGGACTGACAATCCATCGCACCAATATTATCATTAAACAGTCTTGCTGGGTCATCTCATCTGTGGCAGCTACTTGTATGTTTCTGCAATAAGATTAAAGATCTTGCACTCATCCAGGCACACAGGAATGCTCATCCATTTGTGTTGGAATAATCAGAAAACTTGGGAAGTTTGCATTTAAGTGGCTGATTCTTTTTCCCCCCAAAATGCCTGTTCAAATATAGAAAATAACATTTACAGAACAATCTTTAATTCATTTTTTTTTTATGGTATGGATTTAAAAAGCTGAGAACTTAAGATCAAAACAAATGAAAAAAACCCATATATTAGAACAATCAAAACACACTGTTATTCAGTCATTCTGTTCATCAAATCCCTTGTTATTAATACAAGTGAATACCTACAGTACATTTGGCATTACATTTCCCTTCCTTTCTTCCTGAAAATTTCCTTTATTTTTATGCTTCCCCCTTTTTTTTTTCCCTATGTCTCTTTTTTGGGAACTTTCCTACCATGGTTTTGTTTTGTTATGATTCTTTGTCTGATTCTCTTCACCTCTTTTTTATCCCTTTAGCAGATGTTTGTTTCCTATGCCCAAATTCTGGTCGTTTCTCCTTTCCATTTTTCATTTGTTTTCTCTCTCTCCTGCTGGCAGACAGATGGGGGACGTGCTGCTTGGCACTGAAAATGTTATGGAGAGGTTTAGTTCCCATCCCACTATGAGAACAGGCTGTTCCTGTGATATTTCTTTGCAAATAGAAGGAGAACGCTCTGGAGTACCAAATGGCACCTTCCTGGGACTGCTCTATTTTCATGACATTCTGAAGAGTCCTCGAAGATGTTTGTGGAAAAATTTGACATAGGACTGACAGCCCGGATTTGAGTCCTTTTGTCTTCCACACATTTACCAGTGTCATGTACCAAGTACTTGATCTATTCAGCATTTTTCTTTTTGGGTGATGCACTGAAAGACAAACAGAAAGAAGAGCTGGCTTGTACTCTTCCAGTATAAGCCTAGAGTTCTCAAAACACAAAATGTTCTTTCTAGTGGGAAAGAATACTTACTGTATATGTTGAACTGGAACACTATCTAAGCACACATCAGAGGCTCATCTCATATGCTGCTTTTATCTGAGCAGCCTGGCACTACAGCCATACCATTAAAGAGCATCATTGCACTCAGAAACATACTATGGAAAACTTCTGCCACTTTTTAGATGGTAGATAAAACAAGTTGCGGATTTTTTTTTTTTTAATTCATATGAGCTTGATTTGAAAACTAAAATAAAACTGTTCCAAAATACTTGTTCACAGTTACAATTGATTTTTCCAACTGAAGAGATACTGGTAGATAGCCTTCACCTAGGAGGATTGCCCTACCTGCAGCTGCTTGTTTCTGAGTGCTTACCCTGTTCTAACCTTCTGTGTTTTGGAAATAAGGTTTTAGCTCTCTCATTAAAATAAAGATTGAGAAATTTTGCCAAAATATCCTTCCCTGAAGGAAAAACAATCAAAAGGAGGAATCTACAAATAGTATTACATTGACTCTGTTTTTTATGAGCAGCTTAAACTTTCTTGCTGAGATTGGAACACTGTCTTCATATGACCTCCAAAAAATTGAAGTTCAGTAAGTTAAAAGCCTTTGTAGTTCTAATGGACTAAAGTACTCTAAAGCCAAGGATCACTTTATTATTTGTATTTCCCTTAATCACTCAGTGGTACTTTTCTGTTCAGGGTGGGGCTTGAAATGCTGAGGTCTGAATTTACTTTGTTAAAATAATTAATTGAATTGGGAAATAGGGAGAATTTGTCATCTTGTGTCTTATGACTCATTTAAATTGTCATATTTGCAATTGTCATGTGTGCAATTTTAATCATTTTGAAAGCAGCATTGTAAGACAGCACTTTGAGGCAGATCTATAGTTAGGAGCTGGAAAAGTCAAAACAGATTCCTTGCTTCTGTCTTCTGCAGCAAATGAGTTTGGAGAGACCTTGATAGATATAAGTTACAGAAAACTGACATACAGAGTCTGAAACATCTTTTGTTCTCTTTGCAAACATCGCCAATCATCTTAAATTTCTCTATAATTTTGGACACAAAAATTTGACTGGAAAACAGGGTTCTAAATCCCTCAGAAAATCAGTTTGTTTTCCTAAGGAAATTTAGGTTAGAGTTTTGTGTCTCTTTGATAAAGAGTAAATATACTGGGTCTCAGTCTTTCAGGAGCTTAGTCTTTGTGTTTGGGTTTTTTTGGAGGGGGTGGGTGGAGAGGTGGAAAGGTTGTTTTTGCAAAGAAAAATTCCTCTGAAATTCTAAGCCTTCAGGATCTAAGCATGTGTAGGGCTAATTATTATGTGCTAGGCAAAAAACTCAAGCCTGTATTTTTCTTCTCTAGTCAATATGGATCTATTCTACTTTTCAGTAAGTTGGATGCCAGGATTACAGAATCTTGGACATGATGTTGTGACTTATGCATAGTGTCTTACCTAATTGCATTTTAGTATAGAGAGTACTAGAGGGTGGGCCATCATATTTATTTTGGTGGAGTATCCTACAGAAGATGCTGTATGATGTTTCTCTATTTGTTGTACTTCCCTTTAAACAGTTCAACCAATCAGTGAAAAGCAAGAAACATGCAATCTGCTATGGGAACAGTCTAAGATGAGGAAAGAAATAATATTTGTGTTGAATGGATGAAACAAAGATAGAGCAAAAGTAATGTTTTATTAAATTTATAGTTAGTTATGCAAATATGTCATACCCTTATGTATGTACTGTTTCAATAGTTGACTTCGCGCATTGATTTAAAGGATGATGATACAAATAGATAAAAAGTGTTTGTGGTATCAAGGATGTCTTTTTTCCTCTTTGTGTTTGAAATGGGTCTGAGACTGGTCTGGTGAACCAGTATTCAATTACCAAAACAATTTTTTAAGGTTTTTAACCACGTCAGAGTTCTAAAAGACTACTATATTGAGTAATTTAAAATATCGAGATGACTTCTAATGGGCTAACAGCTTTTCATGTCTAGGGTGTTGATACCCTAGACTTCAAATTTATAGTGAATAAGCATGAATATAGCTAAAAAAAGATTTGTATAAAATTTCTAGTCTAAAAGTCTCAGAAACAACGACCTCCCTCCTACTGGTTGATATTCCTAAACAGTTCCTCATTTGAAATTAGAAAGGGCTTATACTATCTCATTTTTCATTACATGTTTCTTAATACTAGTATGTATCTTAAGGAATTTGCATTGCTTAACATTTTTGGCCTCTGCATTTTACAGGGCTTGTGAATAAATCAAATAGGGGAGACAGACTATTCATTTAGCTGGTCTTTAAGAGAGGCTGGAATTTTTCCTGGCTATTAATTTTACTATCATTTCAATGTATTTTATGTTAAAAATAATATGCTACAGTCAGCTAAAGCCAAAATAAATACACATATTTAAATACCCTTTGGCACAATTTTTAGAACCTGAAGATGTCATTTGCAAATGAAAGTCCTTTACTGTGAACTGCGCTGGTTTTGGCTGGGGTAGAGTTAATTTTCTTCATAGTAGCCAGTATGGGGCTAGGTTTTGGATTTGTGCTGGAAACAGTGTTGATAACACAGGGGTGGTTTAGTTACTGTGAGCAGGGCTTACACAGAGTCAAGGCCTTTTCTGCTTCTCACACCACCCCAGCAGTGAATAGGCTGGGGGGGCACAAGAAGTCAGGAGGGGACACAGCTGGGAGAGCTGACCCCAACTGACCAAAGGGATATCCCACACCATACGATGTCAGGCTCAGCATATACAGCTGGGGGAAGGAGAAGGAAGGGGGAATGTTCGGAATGATGTTTGTTTTCCCAAGTCAGCCTTACCCGTGATAGAGCCCTGCTTTCCTGGAGATGGCTGAACACCTGCCTGCTGATGGGAAGCAGTGAATGAATTCCTTGCTTTGCTTGCGTGTGTGGCTTTTGCTTTACCTATTAAACTGTCTTTATCTCAACCCACAAGTTTTCTCACTTTTACCCTTCCGATTCTCTCCCCTTTCCCACCGGGGGGGGAGTGAGCGAGCAGCTGTGCAGGGCTTAGTTGCCAGGTGGCGTTAAACCACAACAGAACCTTATGAACTGTGGCATTATGCTAGAAGTTGAGTTTGGTTGCCCTTGTACAAGTGTTTAAGCAGGTTGTTACTTTAAAAAAGTGTAATAGAAAGGAACAGTTAAGTGTTGGTGATTCATTTTTTTTGAATATGTTGCCTCTGAATGAGATAAGGCACCAAAATGCTGCAGTTTAACTTATTGCTTTGATTACTTAATAATGCAGATTGCAGTCTTTAGTTGGAAGGTATAAATCTCAAAACACAAGGGTCATATGTGCTGACTGATATAACATACTATGTAGGAATAGGACACTGGTGCTGCCTGTGAGAACATACCATATTTCACTTTACAGAGATGTATGCTGAAGAATACGGAATACGAGCTGCTCCCAAAGTCGGTATGAATAGCTGCTCCTAAAGTCAATGTGAAGTTGACATTAAACACAGAAGCTGTTTAGGTGTATGATTTGTATGCTTGTCTGTGCAATGATAGCCAAGGATGTTGCTATTGTTAAGCTTAAACAATGAGGTCAAGTCATATCTCCTTTCCTACTTCTGCTCCAAACTCCCTGTAGAGACCCTTGTGTTCACCTGGTTTCCATTTAGAAGGCTGTTATTTTCAATTCTGCAAGCTAAACATCAAACTTGCATTTAAGAGTGTCATAAAAAACCACACTTAATGAGTTCCCCATGCCTCCCCCAAAACACTGAATGGTCACTGTGCCACACAAGTAGACCCAATGACTTTATATTCCCAAGTTAACTCCCTATTTCTTTTTTTCTGCTGCCTACCATCTCTCAACTTTCTCAGTTTAGATCCATCACCATTAATACAAGAGCTGTATCTCCTCCTTTAACTTGCTTAGGACCAAGGGTTGTTTCTTCACAAACATCCTTGCTCATAGAATCTAATCCAATCCACAGGATCAATCCAGAACTAATAAAACCTATCCATATGGCTTATAGGTCAGACTTTATCAAATCTGAGGCTTGCCTGCCAAGAATATACTGAGCCAACATAATACAAGACAGTTATTGCTTCCCCAAGTAATTTCTTCTTTGATGGAAAAAAGAAAGAAGCAATGTATCACCTCCTAAGAAGCATTATTTCCAACTAGCAAATTATAACATAAGCACATATAAAACATTATCACTCAAAATCCCTGAAACAGGTAAGTTTCAGCAGTGTTTCACTGGACAGAAGGTCAAAGAGACCCGAGGACTCGATCCTAACCAATTTTTCAGCCTTTACACTCCTAGAATCTTAGGGATTTAGGAAATACAAGAAATTAGACCCTGAAGGGTAAGGAGCTGATAGACTTAACCAGCTAGCTTGGAGCTTGCGGACAATATTATATAGAATTTTAAATCAAGAAATCCTTCAAACATAAGTAACTTCCTCTTGATGTGGCTGAATTTAATAGAGTATGCATCTATGTTACACAGAAATAATTCCTGTGCTTTTAAATCTAAATATTTCTAGACTACATTTAGAAAAACAACCTAGTTCCCAATTTCATATCCCTTCTTATTGTTTTACCATTGTAATGCACTAGACAGACAATAAACTGGAAAAAAATTTCTCACATCATAGAGCCTTAGGACAGATTTTTTTTGCCTCAGTCTGCAAGGTCTGGGGCTTGATCGTCTCCAGAAGTGTGCTGATCTGTTTTATAATCTTCAGGAATTAAAGGAAAATCTAACATTGTTTTTACTTTATTATAGTTGCTTGAAAAGCAAGTACTGCTTCTGCTGGGTCAACTCTGGTACTTCAAAATGATCCAGCTCCATATCCTTCTGAAGACTACGAAATGCATGTTCTAGCAACTATGTATGTACTTTCCAAAAGAGAAAACCTATTTAGGAGCTGTGTACCAGTAAGCATAATGAAATTACTGTAGAAAAATGAGAATCACAGCAATGCTTTTTGATGCTCAGGGAAATCCCTATACCTCTTCAACAGCCTCTCATCACCCTTTGTCAGCTTGGCTGTAAGCTTCCAGGCTACCAACATCCTGAGATGGAGATATTTAGGGAACGGTCACCAGATTGGGCAGCTGTGTTGATGGGCAGCGACCCAACTCTGTCAGCTAGACTGCCTGCCTGATTACTACTTTTGCTACTTCTGCACCTCCAGAAGTCTGACAGGCACAAGGCTATCCTCCTACCTTTCTCTACTACCTGTGCTATCACTATCTTAGGCGCTTGCCCTAATTGCCATCTGCACTGAGTTTGACTTAGAAGTGCCTCAGCCATGTCATTTGACTGAGGAGAAGACACTGGAGTGCTCTCCTCTTCCTCATGAGGTGTCCTTCATGCAAACATGCACACACTCTCTTCTAATTATCTCTCTCTCATCGTTGCAGGCTATGGTGTGTAGGAAAATAAAATAAATAACTCCATGCAGGACAATAGGCATACTTCATACTGTCAGAGTACAGCTGAGCAAGAACAACAAAGCCTTCATTCTAGTACAGGAGACAAAGTTTCCCTTCACTGCTGGAAAAAGCACAGAGGTGGCATTTTGGTTTTCCAGCATGCAGACCAGTTCACATCTTTTACCATAACTTCATCCCAATTTGTTCTGTAAGCAAGAATGCATTCACTGCCATCAGGCAAGCAAGATCTAACCAAGTGACAATCAGCAGAGAACCCCTGGCACCATTCAACATGATCTGCTAAGATATAAGATTAAACTCCTGCCATCCTTTCTCCTCCAGAACTGGACATAAAGAGATAGAGTTGTACTCTGCTTCATAGACACTCTGCTAGTTTACCATTCAGATTTCATGTCACCATGATATTTAGTGGACAGACCCAAGCCTGGCCTGCCTATGCTCTAGTAGACACTGCCTGCCTCTGCCCATGCCCTAAGCTGCCCAGGAGCATATGGCCTCATTACTGTGGTGCCATAACCTATCTAATATATTCTGCTGCTGAGCAGGGCTTATTAACTTGGCCTCAGTCAAAACTAGCAGAAGCCACACAGCTTCCAGCTGGCTTGAAGTACAGAGTGAGTACACAATCGTCTGTGAAACAGCTTAAGTCCATAGCCCAACTTAATGATGCTTTTAGAAATCAATTTAAGTTGCATATAACATAAGTTGGGGAAGGCTTGTGGAGACCAAAACTGCCTTTCCTCTCCTGCTCTCATTAAGTGCACAGCGGTTTTAAATATAGATTTATAAAAGGCTCTTCAAGAAGTTTGTATTCATTAACTATTTCACAACTAAAACCAGGTTATGCTAAGTAGCACTGTAAGAAATAGGAGATAATTGTGATACAAATACATACTAATTATTAAGTGGCCCCTTTTTACCAGCCTCTCAGTCTTCAGTATGATTTTTCAGTGACACCCTTAAAAGCAAAGGTGTTATTCTTTTCACTTCAAATTGCTATACATTATTAGAAATCCTTCCTGTTCTTTTCTGAAGGCATACCAACAAAGTTATACAATCCAAGCCACAGTGCAAATTTTCTGAAGTAATCACTCAAAAAAACCCAGGAGCGCATCTTACATTTCTGAATTATTGATAATTAACTTCTACTGAAGTACCAAAAGAACCACATCTCATACTTATTCTGGTAGTAGTAATCTCTTACATTAATAGTAGAATAAAAGCTTCCTTTTTCCCAAATAACCACACTGCCATTTGACAAATCATTAGATGTAATAGATCAGCTTCCTCTATTTTCCACAGTAGTCCTGAAAAGTAGAAACAATATCCTATTCTTACACAGGGATGTTGAAGCATACAGTGATGCATAAACTTGAAGTGTCAGTTAATAGTCAAAAAGCTTATAAAAACATACATAAAAAGGCTTCTGGAAGTTGTGTACTGTTTCTTGAGATAATAGTACATGAGATGATGCAATTCAAGTAGAATAATATTTTAGAAAGAATTATGTGACACATTTTTAATTTATTGTTTTCATTAACCCAGACTCATTTTTTTAAAAAATCACTTCAGCACTCAGGTGTCTAAATCACAAAATCTTTTGAGATCCGAGACACTCAGAAAGATGGATTAATTTGGCTCCATATTTTGAACATTTCTTGCATTTTCTGAATTTTCAAATGTAAAATTAAAAGTTACTGAATTGCATTCATAAGTAAAATGGCAAGTATAGGTTTAGAGCTGCCCTAAAACATTGAAAGTGCTATTTACACTATCTCAAGCTGGGGACAAGAACTTTTCAGTTAAATTTGAAGTAAAATATTAATGGAATCATATCCTGTGGAATAGCTCCGCATGTCTTTCTACAACAGGAAATTTTGATACACAACACTCTTGAAATAGCTAAAACCCAGAAAATCCCTATAAATGTTACTACTGATTAATAGCTGACAAAAACATAGAAATAGGAACTACTCTTATAATCTTACTCTTATCTGATGCTTAAGACAGAGTGCTGATCCAAAAAGCATTTCTCCTACGTATACTTAACTTTACCATGAAAAGGCATATTGATGTATTAATAGAACAACCAGTAACAGTAATACTAAACAAACGCGGAACTGCTCACTGAATTGGGACATAAAGTCCCATACTAATAAAATGGTTTGGTTTTGTGGTTTTTTTTTTTTTTTTCTCTTTATCCTTCTTTTAAGTTCCCCAACTAACAGTCTTTCGCCATGTGATATACATAGGATAGTGCTATAGGAAGGGGGACATTAAAGGAGTTTTCATTTCATAAGAAATATAGCTTGCCTTATAACACCTAGCATGACTAAGGCCATGACTAAAAACAGTTAGTCTCTATTACAGCATGAAACACCCCCAAACTTCACAGCAATAAACCACCTCACCAAGACAGATACTCAAGAAATCCTTCCCAGAAAAGGAAACATAATTAGACATCACTAGGTAGTACCAATCCAACACCTAGAGAGGGAAACTTGCTTGTAATAGGAATTCATTCCCTTTATCCAGACAAAGGCTTGTGCAATTACAGATCACAATCAACACTTCCCCCCACCCCGACATTTTAGCCTGAAGTAGATACGGGGCAATCAGGATAACTGCTCAAACAAGATAATTAACTGAGATTGCTGACACATGGAAACATACTGCCAAAAAAACCCCAACCCTCAGGTGACCGCTATCTCAAGTATTTGACTTCTCAGTTGGATTTGATCTCTGTCATGAAACAAAACTTGCCTCCAAGCAAGCTGCAGAAAGAACTCTAAGTTTGGTCATGAAGGTGTGTATAAGCAATTGTTTTAAATGAGGAATTTTCAGAAAATATAAGTACCCAAAAAAAGAAGTTAGGAGTGAAGTCAAGGGCATAAAAAGGAATGTGAATTTTTGTGTGGCACAGTGAGTATTCAGTAACTATGGATTTTTCAATCATTTTCTCAAATGCAAGTTCAGTGTTTAGTTTGCAGAATTGAAAACAATACCTTTCTAAATGTGAACCGAGTGAACGTAGGGTTCTCTACAGAGTGTTGAGAGCATAAGCAGTAAAGGAAGATGTGTTTTGACCTTATTGTTTAAGAGTAATAGTAGCAATGATGGAAAGAGATTCCAAGATATCTGTTTGTATGTGTGATCTCTGCCTTCTGGAAAACTAAATATGCTAAAATTTGGGAGTATGAATGTGTGTAATACAAATAATTTAAGTCATACTTTAAAAATGGCATTACCTGCTACTGGTTATGTAAGGTTGGACCAGATAGGGACTGAATGCTGATAACCAGCTTGGTAACAAGAGTAGAACTACAGTCTCTTAGTGTCCAGATCTCTTGCCAACATAACACAGAGAAGGCAGTTTTGGTAAGACCTAGATAAGGAGTAGAAGTGTGAGCAAATTACTTTGGGATTTTTTTGCTTCCAAAAAATTTTATGTAAGGTGCTAACAGTTTCCAAAGTTGCGTGTCTAAGGTTAGGTTCTTTAAACTTTTTACAGTATGCTAGCAATTTGTTCTTAGCGAACAGCTATGCAACTGTCAGTATCGGTAAACTCTCAAGTTGCTTGGGTTGCTTAAGTAACCTTTTTGACCTAGTCAAGTACTAATTTTGACAAACTTGCATCTTTCTTAATGTAGAATATTTTTAAAGGAAGGAGGGAAAATATACTTGTTTGATTAAATCTCTTTGAATGTCCTTTGTACAGATACTATCCTAGTGCTTCTGTTAGTTTAATTTTTCAGATTACAGTTCTATTGTCTTGTTTCTTGAGACAGAGGGTGATAAATAAGGGAACAGATAAAGTGAAAAGCAGAGATAGAAACAGAAGATGCAATTTCCTTATACTTTCCTTTTGGTTTTGAAAGGATCACAGAAGCAGTAAATAGCTCACTTCAAAATTCCTTTTCTCTTTCAGCTTTGGGGTACTCGGAGAGCTTTTACTTTCTTCTAACCAATCTGTGGGATCTAAGACTTTTACCAGGATCAGGCTGCGCAAATATCATTTTTAGATTGGCAAATCACACCCAGCAAAGTGTTAGGGTGCATCTGAAGAGAGAAGCAGAAAAGAAGAAATGGATAGGAAAACTGAGTGAACATAGACACCCTTAAGAAAGATAATGGGAAATTGATCCATATTTTGAGATTTGTTCACTAGTGTAAAAACAGAAATAGTGATGTTATTTCTTTTTGCCTTCCAAGACCCTGGATTTGGAAGTGAAGTGATGAAATGTGGTGAGTAGGTTGAGGTGGTGATACCACCTGCAGCACTGTAATATGCAAATGATTGCCTGGGTTACATCATCTTGCTTTCTTCGAGTTACTTGTGACAAAATAAGATTTCTTCTCATGTTAACTTTATTTTGATAGGGAAAGGAGTTAACTTTTTTCTTCTGAAAACATACCCTTCATGCACTGTAAGGGCTGGAGGACAATTTACATTTCACTTGACAGTCTGTATCAATTAACTTGATGTGATCTAGTTCTGTGTGCAGTGTCTTTCTAAAATTTGCTGGACTTTTCAATGTTACCTATTGCTGCTCTCTATTGATTTTTCTAATGGGATAACAAAAATATGAAAATTCAAACTGCGTGTTTCCTAACTTATCCCAATTTACTCTTTGTCTTTTCTGCAGTTTAAGCATATAAAATGTTCTCTATTCACATGCCAGTGAGATTCTGTGTGGCCACAGGAAGGAATGTTTATTCATCAGTGTACTTAATTTTTATATTAATATGTCAGAGACATAAGCATGAACTCATATGGTGTCTTACATGAAATGTAAACCAGGACCTAATCAAATAATGATCTGAAGATGTCCAGGAGTTCTCTTATTCTTTTCAAATTGCCTCTTCCAAATGTTTTGGGTTTTGTTTTTGGTTTTTTAAATTGTTGTCAGCAGCCATGGCCTCTCTCATGTAGTAGGTATCTCTGAAATAGTTGGATTGTTTAAAAAAACAGGAATGTTTTCCATTTGTCAATATCACCAACATACCTGGTACTTCCTGCAGTCAGAGTTCCTGTCTGGAAGGCTGGCAGAGAATAGACAAGGAACGCTGGCAAGTTGGAGGGAGGCCCCTGTGTAGTGCATCCTGGATTCATGCTTGCCTCTCTTGTTGGTGTACATTAGCAGATGTGAGCTTGTAGGAAAACTCAGGTACCAAAGAGTGGTATGACATAGCTGTATTTGATTCTTTCTGCAGACATGGAAAAAGGGAGAATGATAATGTGTTCTAGTGACGTGATGGATTGGGAGGAAATGATTGCAGTACTCTTTGTTTCTGATACAGTTTTCAAGTCAGTAGGTTTTGTTTCTTTTCTCCTCCCCTCCCTTTTCTTTTATCTGTGGTGCTCAGATTATGTGTGAGACAGATGCTCAGCCTCTAGCCACCAACCTCCTGTGGCTTTCATGCCTCCAATTTGATTGAATATGAGCACAGCAATGCTTTTTCTCCTCGAGACAGTCTGACAAACGTTCTTTGTGTGAATGGTGCACTTGGTTGCTCTAGTAAACAGAGTTGTCTTTTTATCCAGATGTCAGGAGAAGCAATGACTTCCTCACAGTGCACCTGCATTGTACCATATCTCATTCCTCCAGGGAACTAGAGGCTACAGATGCCATCTGATATTTCTTTTAGCTGACTCAGAAATGTTTGCAATCAGGCTAAGGCTAAATGCTTCCTTGTTGTGGAAAAGCTGTAGATAGCCACCCTTATTCAAAGGACTTTATAGCATTCACTTTGTGGAGTTCTCGGGAAATGCTCCTACCTGAGGGGAGGCATTTTCCGCCACACAGCTGTGCAGCAGGACAAAGAGGAATGCAAGAGCTCAAGCTTTTAAATGAGGCAGAACTGAAGAATTTACAGGCAATCAAGCAAAAGCTCTCGGATCCTCTGAGTAATCAACCCTTGTGTTTGCTGGCCTTCTCTCTCTCTCTCTCTCATCATCATCTCACAGGTTCATTTCTGGGGTTTCCATGCTAGAGCCTCATATTGCAACTCACAGTGGTGACAGAAAACATGTAGAAGTTATTAGCACACCTGTATAGTCTGAAAAAATACCTTCTTCACTGGAAAGGGACAGCTGTGCTGTCTATGAAGTTTGACTTCCACAAGCAGGATTAATAGGAGATCCCCATACCACTGTGATTCTGCATGGCTGCAGAAAGGTGTGCTGCTTCATCAGTGCGTTCAATTTTTATATCAATATCTCAGGAATACACACCTATGTGCTCGTGAGCTTGAGGTTTTTTTTTTTTTTTTTTTTTTTACTTTCCCTCTAGCTGGCTTTGTAGACATCTGTGACTCTCCCTTTCTGATAAGGAAGTGACAAGGGGATGTTTTAATCTCCAGTCAGCAGAAGATCCAGTAGCAGAAGACTTGCTATGCTGTGTTAAGGCCAGGCCCCTGATATCAGAAGTCCCTTGCTGCAGCTTTCCTGCCCTGAACTTTGCTTGGTGGGGGAGAGATGATAGTTCATTTGCCTTCAGCTTCCAAGGCTGAGGTTAAAGCTCTGCTGAGGTTTGTCATTTTTTGTCTGGGGGTGGTGGTGGTGGTGTGTGTTTGTGTTTTGTTGTTGGTTTTGTATTATTTTTTCCCTCAAAACCAAAGGGAAAGCTTCTTTTATTCAGAGTGCTGTTTTCAAGGAATGGGAAACAATTCAGTGTGTTATTCTTAAGGCATGAGCATATTGCTAAGAAATACATTGTTGAGAACAAAAGTCTAGCAAGCCACCCAAGTGAGATGACAACTTAAGTATAACAAAATAAGGAGTGTTGAAAGGACTTTGACAGTTTTCATTAACAGTGTTGTCTGAGGGAAATGCCTACTTTGCAAATTTTGGCAGCAAGTCAAGACAGCAGTATAAGGAGTGTAATTACCTTGGGCACTGAGCCAAGTAATTTTGTAGCAGCATTTTCATGCAAAACACATTAAAGATTTGACATAAATTAGAGAATATCGGTATACCTCCTATTTTAAATGTCATGTTCTTGACTTAAAACTGTTAAAACTAACTAGGAAGATCACATGTGGAAACTTCTTAAACTAAGCAGTCTTACTATCCAAAGTTTTATTAGACAAAGATTTTTTTTGTTTGTTTCACTTCTGATTTAAAAGTGTTCTTTTTTCTGTAAAACGATCTTAAGCACTTGCTGCCTCGTTTTGACTTTGTGCAATAATATGGCAAAAAGCTAAAATTACCAGAGAGTTTCACTGAATAGAAAGGGATGGATTGTGGGAAGAAGCACCGAATCTACCGAAGATTTCAGGATGGTCTTCAGAGGTTTCCATCGTTTTCCTCAGTCATTATTCTGAACTCATAAGCAGATAATGCAGCTTAATTACTTGACTGAAGACACCTACTAGGATATTCATGCCACAAATTATTATAAATTGAATAGTTCCATGCCATAATTTCCCCTCCTCTCAAATATAATTCTTGTGCAACACAACTTCAAAACTGTGGAAATGTATGATCAGTCATTGTGTGTATTCTGGAATATCACTGTGGTGATTCAGTGATGACTGTTTCCCTGAACTGGGAGTGTGGAAAAATGTGTTTCAACTCAACATTACTTTCATTTTCCGATAGCTATTTTGGAAAGGTATGCATGAACGGCATGCAGCTGATTTGGTTGCTAAAATCTGTTAGGATGTTATTGATTTTTAGTGGAAATCGGGTGCTTTGCTTTTTTTTCCTGACATTCTGGTTACAGTCCCTGGTTATGCAATGTGCACATGCCCGGCTATGCACAAAAATTTTTCCATTGAAAATGAGAGCCTTAATACAGGCAGACCTGACTTGGCTGGTACCTGGCAGGCTTGATAAACTTGTACATGTTTTGGAGCACTCTCTATGTGGCCATTTAGTTTACACTACAAATGTTTGACTTCTTTGTTTCTTCTTTCTACCTTTCAGTTGCTTGAATCTCAGGTTTAAATCTGGGTGTGATATTTGAATGTAAATCTGTTGGGTAGACAGTTGCAAATTCTGTCTTCTACTGGAAATATGTGAATGTGAAGTACTAAGCATTAAACTTGATGTACTTCCCCCTCTCTTTTTTTTTTTTCTCTCTCCTTTTGTTAATACCATACATATGTATGCCAGAACTTTTTGTCCGCTTTCTTGCAGCCGGAATAGAATGTGCCTAATTCTGCCACCAACCCGCTCCTGAGATCTCAATAGGACTGTCAGCTCTTGCCTTTCAAAATGAAGGATCAGACCATGAAATCCAGATCTTTACAGGGAAATGCAATACAGATAATCTAAAGAGAAAGATTAGCCACTTACTTAAAACTTTTCTTGTTTTTTGTTGACCACAATTGGTTTTGACAGAACAAGATTGGCTCAAGCTGGATTCTGTATTGCAGCAAGCTTCCTGATAACTTTAAATTTTAAACTTGCTTTCACTTCTTCTCAGTATTAGTAGACAGGATGTCTTCTGTGAAATGTAACTGTGGCCTGGAGTAACCTTCCTACTTCAGGTGAAGTACAAACAAGGTTCTAAACTTCTTGCACCCATATGTAACTGCTGACTATTTTTTGTGCCATGACATACCAAGAAACTGACGGAAGGTGTCCAAGTGACTTGTGCGGCATTTTCTAGCCTGCTTTTGGTAATGCATACAAAGCTGGAAATGTTTTTCATATACTTCCTGATGTTTGAGATGTCTGTGAATGAAAACCACCTTAATAGCTGGCTTCTGACTGACCTTCAGGGGCTTTGGCCAGCAGATACTCATTGGGATAAATAAAGGGGTCTCCCAGGCTGGCATTTTCTTTGTAGTCCCTTGGAACCTGAGGACCCTGCTCAGATCTAGATAACCCCTCAGTACAAACTGTGTTTTGTAAGACATTTAGCCAAAGGCACTGTTACGGCAGGCCTGTGCTGGTATGTTGTGAAGCTGGTGCAGGCCTGGTGGGACTGAGGGGAGCGACCATCGGTGCCACATTGCATAGTATGGCTGGACAATGTAAAAGTACATGGACTGTATGGGACCCCACTAACAGAAAGACCATAGTGGCATTCTTAGACACCTTCCCACGTTTCTCATCTTCTTTATAGCCCTCATCTGATTTAAAAACTGGTTTTGATATGTCAGTGTCTATAGCAGAGAATACGTACATTTTTCTCACCCTGTTTGTATGGCAGTGTCAAATGAATCTCCTTTTCAGATGAAGATCTACAAATTATGTTAAATAGCAGTTAAGCTCCTCAGAAGAGCATTTGGTTACAAATGCTAGCATGAGCTTGTCATTGCAGCCTTCTGTATTTACAGATGTCACTGTAAATTTGCCCATTCAATTAGAGCACCCATTGTAATAGCAGGCTCCTCAAAAGACTGACGCAAACTAATGCAATAGAAACTTTGCATTCATGTATTTATGACTTTATAAGCAGCTATTTTTTTAGTTAACGACTTGTTTCCTACTTTTTGTGCCTAAGTACTCTTTTATTGTTTTCCTGCTGTGGAATCTTTTATACTGGCAGTCTTAATTTTTTCTTTTTAATTTTTAAGGCTGTCGAGTTTTTTTTCTCTCTTTTTTTTTTTTTTCCCTCCTTTCTATGGAAATGTGTGTCCCAATATAACTCATTAAGAGCTTGCTTTAGTGCTTTTGTTTGATTCCCTGCTGTGAGGAAGTGTTTTAATAAATTATTTTTCTGAACATGATGGCGCTTTTTTCTTGTTGAAACTGCAAGCCTGATAAAGGTGCTTAATATTTAATGTATCTGACAACTCCAGGCAATGATGGGAGGGCTGTGCTCTTGTTGTAGAGAGCTAACGATGGCTCGCAAAATCTCTTCAAGGCTCATGATCAGGCTGTGGTTGACAATAAAACAATACAGAGAGGCCTAAATAAGTAGTGTGTTAAACTTCTCTTGTAGAATAATGTGAAATAATCTCAAGTGAGGAGACTTGCAAGTTTATTTTGGACTGTGCGTAGTTTAGAGTGATCCTACAAGAAAGATGACTTCTCGGGTATACCCAGTTAGACCTGGGATCAGGCTTCAGGCTCTGCTAGGAACTTCAGTCCCAGATACTTTTTTATGTTTAGCTGAATGATTGTCTGGGACTCACTGGCTTTCTAAGGAGAGCATTATAATGAGTTTCTGGGAATTACTATGAGTTTCTCAAGAATAACAGGTCTTCTCCTAGTAATGTGTCATGTTTTCCTATCTACAGCTACCTGCTGTTGGTCACATTAGGCAGTTCCTGGTCTGGTGGAAGAGGTGTCTCCCACTTCCTCCAGCTGATTGTAGAAGCTGCTGCCAACTCAAAATCAAGCCACAGGGCTGCTTTTATGTCTGAAACTGCCACTTGTCCTTTTTGATTGATATTTTGGCTGACTTGGGCTTTTAAAATATATGCTTAAAAACAAACAAAAAACCCTCTTGATAATCTGTCCTTGTTCACTTCCTGAAATTATCCATTCTGATAAATTTTTCTTCACAGGCTTGCATTGACTCGCTGCTTCTGATTACAAGTCTTCCTGAACTTGTTTCTAGGACAATAAATTCTAGTTTCACTGTATCGGTGATGTACCAAGAAGCACTGGTCACTTCTCTTCAATATGTTCATGTCTGGAAGGCACCTAATATTGATTATGAGAAAGGAGTTATTCACCTGATATATGGAACAAACACTTCTATCAGACAGATCCATACCATCTGCTTTTCTATGTGTTTGTTTTATTCACCTACAGCAAGCAAAATGACCAAGCCTTTAGCAGAGCAGAGGAATAAACCAGTCTTCTGAACTCTAATGTCTGAAGCAGAGTGTTCTTTTCAATGTTAGTACAGAGGCTAGCTCTAGTTATTAGTTTGTTTCACTTCAGAAATCTAACTGTTGCTGTCGTACTTGCTTTAATTCCAGAAAGCTGATGTTACATTTGTATCTTGCTACTGTATACCAGAAAATCAGCTTAGCCGATGGTACATTATATTTTCTTTCCACCACTTGTTTTGTTGAAGTAGAGCAGGACTTCTTTCTTCCTTTCTTTCTTTCTTTCTTTTTGAAGCCTGTTCTTTCAATTGTTCTATGGCTTCAGCTCTCTTACATATCTGTTGTCTGGTAGAAACAGGTCCTTTTGGAATTCTTTTTTTAAAAACAAAACAGAAAACCCCCATGCTGTATGCAGGTACAAAACCAAATCCCCAAAGCTGGAATCCCAGTCATGCTGCATAATGCCAGGAGTTGGTCTTTTACAGTATCTTGTTCAAACTATTTTTTATTTCAAGGAAGTGGCTTGACTGAATACCTGATATTGTTGGAGCCAGATATCATTCTACATGACCAAACCTTTACCCTTTTCCCAAAATCCTGGTGATAATAGGTGGTTTTTCTTTATTGGCTGCCTTCGCTCTGTCTTGCTAATATTACAGTCTTGCTGCATAACATAAACAGGATTGTGCCAGAACTTGGCCCTTGAAACAACTCTTTCATTTTATGTGTGTGAGTGTTTCAGCTTCCCCTCCCCTTCCTTTTTGGATGCCATAATCCAAATAATGTATTAAAGGAATAAGACACAGAAATGTGACAAAAGGTGTAATGATTAATTTTTCTATAGATGCATGACAGCTTGGGGACTATTTTGTCATGCTTTCCTCACAGTGCACCATTTTGTTATAAATATGAAATGACTAGATATAGTGGCACTTTTCCCCAATATTCCAATCAGTAAGTATTAAGGCAAAGGAGGTGCTGAGTTATGCCTGCCTTGCTTAGTCTTACTTGGTCATAGGTATTTTGCAGACAGTTTCCTTTATTTGTGATATACTCTGCTTGCAAGGATAGCTGTGCTGAATTAACCTCCCTTTAGGCAGTCCATGTGTGGTCTAAAGCTCTGTTTGGACAGATTTAGATTTTTTTTGATTCCTTTGCATACTCAAGTATAATCTGGAACAGACAGATGTTACTCTGGGTATCAGTGGAGCTACTTGTATACTTAGTTATGGTACCTTTGTGCATTTTGCGTACTGAGACCTTGACTCTGGGGGAGTAGCACCTGCCTTCATATTTTAAGTCAGATAAAACTGTATATGTCATGCTAACAGAAGTGTATAGTTAGCTTTCTGGTTTGTTTTTGTTGGGTTTTTCTTTTTTTTTTAGTTGTGTCCTAGACCCTGAATTCCATACTATGATTCATTGAGAGCATATATAGTTATTTTGTTAATATCTCTTGTTTTAAAATATTATGAAAAGAAATAGCCTATGAAAAGTACAAAATCTGATTTTTCTCCAGTATGCCAGGTAATTCTTCATGATCAAATAGAGTAAGAACAGGGAGCCTGAAATCTTTTAATCTGTGAGTGGAATTCATTTGTTATGTAAATTAAGTGGGAAAATTGTGCAGATGTGAGAATAGGAAGTTTCACATTCTAAATCAAACTCCTAATTTCTTTGCCCCAGTTCATCTTTTATTGAAAATTTCATTAATTTTCTGTTAACCTTAATAACAGGTATGTAGGAGAACTTCATAATGTAATTGACCAAAGGTTTTTCACTTAAAAACTGCATATATAGTTTCATACATGCATATATATGTATGTGTATATATATATAGATGTATAGATATATAGATAATCATACATTTTTTTTGTCTGTTCCTTTGAGTTAATTTTTTTTTTAGTATTCAAAGCTGTGCAAGACTAGCTTTTCAGTTTGCTCATATTTCAACCTCTCCTCATGCAATTTGTTTTTTGAAATCTTTTATGCACTTCCCTGAAAGAAGGAGACAGAAGAAGAATGCAGACAGATGCCATGGCTAGGAAGGCAGATGCACTAGGTAAGAATAGTTAGATGATTAATATCTGTTATTCACCAAATGCAGGCCTTAATGAGTATGTGCGGTAGAGGACATGACCCTTCACTCTGCTTGGTACTGCTTTGAAGTCTGGAGGAGCTTGTGAATTCAGGTAGTCTTGCAGAAAATAACTCATATGGTTATAGACCATAGCCAAAGCAGTCTAAATTTCGAATATTCTGAAGTGCAGCGATTTCCTGTCTTCCATAACTTCTTTGTTTAGCATCTGACTTGTGTTTTTCCTGTTGGAATAGGTCTACTTAAAGTGGGAAGAATTTCTCTGTGTTACAGTTGCAGCCCTACAGGCTTCAATATCAGTACGATTTAGATTTTCTTCTCAGTCAAGGACTGAGGGTAGCAGCCTTATGAAGAAGGCTAGAATAATTTGGATATCTGCACTGGAGGCATAGGTGAAATAATTACTCCTTGAAGTGACTTGTAGATGTTCAGTAGCAACACAGTGTTTAAGAAACAATTCCAGGCTTCATCTGATCCAGCAGGAGACAACACTTTTAACCACCTTTCATAAGGGGGACACTTTTTGATTATTGCATCCCAGTATTAATCGGTATATTTTCAGGTATGTGAGTTCATTCTGTGCTTTGTATAGAGTATATTACAACCGTATATCTCTCAACCGTATATTACAACCGTATATCTCTCAGTAATTAAAAGCAGATTTTGATCCAAAAATCAATTTCTTTCTTCTTGAACAATAAATGAGAAGTATGATTAAATCATGCTTCTGACTGAATGTGAAGTGGAAATGTGGTAGACCAACACTTCTCTTGAGGTGTCTTGATGTGTTCCTCTTCATGTGTCACTGCAAATCTAGTCTGAATTTGAGGAAAGGATTACTTTTCAATTGAGACTACATTTGTAAGCTATGCACAGTCCATTTTGCTCATTGTACTGTTTAAAAAAAATTAGATAGTTTTTTATATAGTAAGCTCCATCTCCTCCTGTTTATTTAAAACAAACTGTTTCATAGCTCCCAAGTTATGAAAGCTTTGTAAGCTTTGTTTTAAGAAGGCGTACTTGACTGTCAAAGCATAGCAATTTTCAGGAATTTGCTTAAATGCGTGTCTCCCAATGATCTTTCTACTCCTCTTGCTGACTCTAAGCTGCATGTGCAATACTCTATTTTGCATTTCTAATATGTAGAATTTTACAGACTATATAGAATACTCTATTTTAAATATAGAACATATAGGATTTATAAAAATAACTTCACCTGAGCTCCTACTGTAACTCTATACTACTGAAAAGTCTGAAGTGATCAGTTAGCAGAAGTTACTTTCTCATTAAAGCAATGAAAATATATAACTAGAACCAGAGCAGCAGTTGTGTAAGATGTGCAGTCATCTTTGGACTCTTCATATGCTCTTTTCTAGAGCTTACCAACAGTTATTTCAGCTGTTTTAGTTGTTCAGTTAGTCCACAAATAGATTAGCCATAGCAGATTCACCAGTTTGTCAGGCTTGCCATCCTTCCTCTCCTTTACTTATCTGTTTTCCTTTTTCTCTTTTTTTAAGTTATGGAAAGTATTTATCTATGTTTGAATACAGATGATAAATCTCTAGAGGTGCTTTTGGGAGATGAAGCTTCAGGGGTTTGAAAGACACATTTACATTTAAAGTGCAAATTATTTGGGCTAGTGGGTTATTATGTCTTCAGGGCCATTTCTGCCAGTGTTTCTCTAAATGTGACACATGGGACTGACTTCTTCAGCCTTAATAAAGATGAAAGTTACTAGAGCATGAAACTTTACAAACATGTTCTATTGATATATGTTGAAGACTTTACTCATTTCCATTTTAAGTGGAAACCAGTTTATAGCCTTGTAAAATGGAGCATCCTAATCACTGTTTTTAGCACTAAAAATAACTGATATGGCTGTAAAGTTACATGGCACTTCACAAATATAAAGTAGGAGTTATCCTGAAACAGCTCTGAAGCTTAAGTACAAAACACAGGCATAGTCTTGGAATAGAAAACAATATAGTAAAAGAGAACAGGAGATGGTGAGGAAAAAGAAAGAAAGAAAAGGTTTTTGTTTTGTTTTGTTTTTTTGAGGTGAGAGAACGGTTAGGGAGAAGGAGTAATCATCAAGAGCAGAATATGTAAAATAAAGATGAAATAATTAATAGATCCTTCAGATTACAGCTATGGGTTTACCCATAGTTTATGAAAGTAAAATTTAAGATGAAACAACTCTTATACTTGAAGATAAGGAGACTAAACCTGACATAAAAACATCAATGGAAGATGTGGGACAAAGGGACAGAAAGATAAGAAATGAGGGTGCATTTTCACTAGTCTTGGGGAAAGGAAGCACAGACAACTGGTGAAGGCAGACATGCTGGCAACAGAGAGAAAGAAAACCAAGTGGTATTGAAACTATAACAAAAAATTAGCATGAACAGTTTGAGCAGTCAGTCTGGAGGCTTTGACTTGCTTATTTGATACCTTTTGCTTTTTTCTTGTATATCAGTGGTATCTCCCTCTTTCCTCTTAAAGGTAGGTATGAAGTTAGATTCAGATTCTTGATGCCTGCTTTGACAGTTAACGTTTGGCACTATTAGCTTAGAACAAGATGTGCTTCAGTGGAGCAAGGGGAAAGTTAACATAGACTGAAAGGATGCATTTATGTTCAAAGAACTTCTGATGAACACCTAAAATGTTGTCTCAGTAATGTATATCCAAATCAGTAATATAGTCCTCCGAGACTGGAAAACACATTTGATCCTATGCCTTCAAATATTGAATGTATCTTCTGCACTCTTCTCTGCACAAGAGTTCTGGGATAGAGATAACAGCAGACATGTTTCTACATTCTTCAGTCCATGAAATCTCGCCCAGAAGTATCAGAGGGAAAATATGGACCTAGGGTCTTCCAGTGCAGACCAGTAGCCAATCGCTAACCATGATGTCTGTAAAAGCTTATAGGTATTTGACAGGCACATATTAGTGTTACCAGCTCCTTTACATCAGACCCTCCTAAGCCCTTGAGTATCCTGGCCTTCTAAAGGCCCTCTGGGATACAGACATGGCCTCAACTCATATACATGGACATTTGTAACTGTCACTTTGTAGGACAGAAATGAAATGCTAAAGCCTTGAGGTACTAAGCCTTGCATGTTTGATGTAGGCTGGGTCACCGAAGGAAAAAAGGTGAACAAAAACTCTTTCCCTTTGTAAGAATACAAGGAGCAGATTCCTCTGCTAATGTAAAACTCCAAAGAAAGACTAATAAGAATATCTCTGATATTGAGATGTGATGAAAGAATATATGTGATTTCATTGACACTTTTGGCTGGGTCTGACTGGGCCCCAGAGAGTCTAGATCAGTGTAACAATCACTCAAATGCCTATGAGGAATATTCTGGATATGGGTTGGTTTTTGTTTGCGGTTTGGTGGTGGTGGGAGTTGTTTTGTTTCGGTTGGTTTTTTTTTGTTTTTTCTGGTGGAATTTGTCTACTCCAGATTACTGCTCATGCCACTTGTCTCAGTGATTTCTGAAAGGCAGTGGGAAGTATAGAGCTGCTACAGATGGTTATGCACATGCCTTCCTGTGCTGAGTAGGCTTTCTGCTCCTGTCCAACCTTTCTCCTGAGCTTTTGCTGGAAAAAAAAATATTCTCCTGATGAGATTTCTGTATTGCTCACATCAATAATTCATAATGTTCATTCTCTTGCTGCTCTGAAGTAAGACAAGGAAAGAAGGAAGATTGCAGTAGAGGGAGGTGGAGAAGCAGGTTATTTCAGGAAAAAGGACTAAGAGGTAATATGATGTAAAAATGGATTGTAACTGCTCTCAAACTTGTCTTTATTGCCCTGAAGCCTCTAAATTATCTTTTCATAAAAGCCTTCTTCTGTAAGAGGTATTTTCTATTCTCTTTCTGGTCAAGAGGTCTTAGATTTCTGTGCCTCAGAATTATTACCTTGACAATCAATAAGCTTACACTAATCCATCTGAGATTTCCCATTTTAAATTATTTACTTACTGGAAGTGTCATGTAGGTGACAAAATTAAGCTGAAACTGGAAGATTTATGTTAAAGATGCATTTATTTCCATTAGTTCTTTCTGAGAATTTTGAAACATGAGCTTGTTATAAAAGAGTTGCATGGTGTGCTGCTCCGAGTAACTGCTTGGAGTGGGAAGGTGCACCTGAAGCTGACAAGTAGGAGGGAAACTTCTCCCTCACTTATAAGGGAGAACTGTTTGACTACTGATGTACCAACAGATCCTTGCTCTGCGGAGGCTTTGATCAGCTGATGCTTGCATCACCCTCTGTTAAACCGTTTTTCCTATGACAGGCAGGCATGAGAGAGATCTGTGTGGTTCCATTTTCATAGCAGTGACACTCATCACAGGCATGCTCAAAGTCCTGGCCGCCTTCATCACTATCTTCCTCTTAACTGCCCCTGCTGTAGGCAGCTCTCTCCACAAACTCTTCACATAAGTTTGAACAGACTGTCCACCTGCGACTTAGCAGTGAAACTGGAACACAAAACTGTAGTGATGTTGCATTGGTTTAGATTTTCTAAGCGTTCTGGCTACACCTAGGGACGAATGCCAGGTAAGAGAAGATTAACCTGACCAATATCTGTTTCTGGAGAAAGTGTTATTAGTTGGATTCTCATCTGTAATACTTCAAAGTGAAGCCCTGAGCAGAGGGGAACCCTTAGCAAATACTGTCTGTCTGCTAAATGCTTGCAGAATGTGGTTTCTCAGGCTTAGCTCTTACATTCCAACACTTGATTTTGTGACTTACTTTTTCTTCCCATCTGTCTGTCCCAAATGCCATAAATGCTCTTGGTTAAGGGCCTGATTTCCACTAAAAATGACTGGACTCAGGTATCCAAACATTGGTACCACTCAGGTATCAACGTTTTTCTCTGAACCTTCTGAAAATCACAATGCGAATAAACTGAATGTTCTCACACAGATTAGCAAGCTTTTTGACAGGAACCATAAGATGACAAAACCTTATGTTAAGTTTCTCTAGTTTCTGAGGCTTTCCAAATAAACTTTAGCAAGTTTTAGCACTTCAAATAAGTGAACAGCATTTCCCACCCACCTTTCATGTTCTTGCTTCAAGTTGTTCCATTCCTATTTGTTGAAGACTTGCTGCCTCTGTCTCCCTTTCACCACGATTTGTTTCATGGGAGAGCGATCATGACAACAAGCAAGAGAGTGCTTGGGAGTCTTGGGTGAGGTGCCGTTTTTCACTCTGGTTTATTCTGATTGCCTTGTGTGGTGGTAAAATTATTAATATTAAAGATCTGAGAGGTCTGGCTAAGAAGTTTATCCTAACTAAAAGACCATTCCTTTTGACTAAAAGATAAGCCTGTGATAGTTTCTAACTGACCACTCCTGCGCTAAGATAATACTGGGTGTCCCACTTCTGTAGGCTCCACCGAGAGCCATCTCTCCATATTGTCATGCTAGTTACTGTTTGACTCCTTAGAAGCGTGGCAGTTAGCAAGCTTCTTAAGGAGTCTATCCCTCCTAGGGATGGATATTTGACTTTGTTAACACTGAAATGATTGGCTTTTCTCATCTTTTTTTTTTTTCTTTTTTCCCCTCTTCTGAAACAATATATAGGCTGGGTCTCTGCAATCACTTGGCAGAGAACAGGGGAGCAGAGGGGAAACTGCTGTTCAAGTGTTCTCTCACTATGATCATAGCTAATAAAGCTTCAGTCTGACCTGCCCTAGATTGTGCTGGTGTTATTACACACTTGGAGTCCTCAGATGTCCGGCACTTGAAAGCTCAATTTCTCCATTGGTGAGGAGGCACTGATAGTCTGCCATTCTAGACAATACTTTGAGAAGCTTGGATGAAAAATGTTATCAAAGTGGTAGTAAGACCATCTCTACCTGTTCTACAGAAAAATAGAGAAAAGAACCTATTTTTCTTCTGAAAACATGTATTTGCATTGGTATGCATGTATGAAGGATAAAGAATGGAAAATAGCTGGTGGGGTTTTATACACATAACCTTCTGAAGCTGTTATTTCAGACTTCCTTTACTGTGACTTATTTGTAAATCAAGACTTATAAATCAAATCTGTGTGTGTGTATAAGACAAATCTTGGATCATAAGAATTTTATTGACTACTGAAACACTGGGGAAAAACCCTTCTGTTGCCTGTGAGCAGGATTGGGTCCATAAACAGGTTTCATCTGTCTATAGCTTGATGTAAATGATAGTGTTGCTCTGAGCTGGGATCGATTCAGGATAAAGCAAGGCTTGCTCTAGGCACATCAATACAGATTAAAATATGACTTGTTTCAGCCAGTTTAAATGCCAGGCAAGATATTAGTGACTTCAAGAATGCAAATAGCTTCACTTCTGCACAGATGCTGTCCACTCCACACTCCCTTCTATGCAATTTTATGTCCCTGGCACCTCCCTAGACTCATGTATCTGCTGGCAATGAGGCTCATTAACATTACTACATGGATCACCCAGTAATCCACCCATCCTTGTTAGTTAATTGCAGGAACATCTGGCTGTTTGGAGGATAGTTTTAACACTGTTTCTGCCAGTTCAGCTTGGATATAACTTCCTGCCATCTCAATCAAAAGCAAATGTGAATCATTTTGCACATAAGTCCATTTCAAATATATTTTGTATCTGTTCCACCACTGCTAGTCCTAAATGTTGAGCTTAAATGTAATGAGATTGTAAAATTGGGATCTGTACCTATGACAGTGTATATGGATTTTTTTTTTTTAATACATAATTGTTTTCTATTATTTCAGCCCTTTAATTTTTCGAAGGGAACCATGAAGGAAAAGACTATTCTGTTTTTGGTTGTGTGGGGTTTGTTTGGTTTTTTTAAATCACTTGTCTCTGAGTAGTGAAGCTTTAACAGCGAAGGCTAACATACGATGCTTAGCGAAGTTGCAAGTTATGGCACCCTTGATAGTGAAGAAGCAGTACAGTGTGTATTTGGATTCTGAGACCTAACACCTGTTTGGCTTGTATTACGTATTACATAAATTCTTTCCTCTATATATTTATTCTCCCAAAGGAAAGACTGGTTCCAGTCCTCTCTCCATGACCTTATCTTTGCTGTACTGCCTGAACTGAGGTCACTGCAGGTGGTTAAGGCAAAATTCTGAAAGTATAAAAATAGAAGAGCAATAGCGGAAGAAAACAAAGGGCTAATGTTGGCTTTATGCTGTGGTTATTATTTAGTTCTGGCTGAAGAGGAGGTAAGATGTGATTGTGGGGTCAAGTTCTGATAAACCACCTTGCTCTGGGAAGCCCTGTGGGCTACAGGTGACTTGTGGAGCTCAGGGGTAATGCATCAAAGGTGCAAAGGAGAACTAAGGAGTTGTTTTGCAGGTATGTTACTATCCAGTACTTTGCAGGCTTGTATACTTTGGTGGCTAGGACTATGGAGCACAAGAGGACTCAATCCTTACTGAACTCATGTCCTACTCTATGAAGGATGGATTTCTTAATGAAAGGAGCGCTGGACTGGGTATTTGCCATTTATTTGTTTGGTAGTTTCAGGCAAATTATTTTGTCTCTTGTTATCTCCATCTTCCCATCTGTAGAATGGAGATATTACATGCTTGCTTTGTGGCATGATCTGATCACCACAATTGAAATACAAGTCTTTACTGAGATATATCTCTACTGCTTACAGATAATGTATAGGAATTTTCAGATCTTCTCCTAATTAGTTGTACTTCTGCACCCCAAACCTACATAGGTACATATTTCTTTGCCATTGCAGAATTCCATTAACTTCAGGTCAGATTGCAGTCTTCCTTCCTGCATAACAATGGAGAACTAGGGATTTGTTCTGTCTGTAGTACCTTGGATTTGAGGAAAGTGCTTTTAAAAACAAACCCCAAACCAGAAAAAAATGCTTTAAAATCAAGTTTAAAATTAGATCTTATTCAGTATAAGTCAATAGTCAAGAAAGAAAAATTCAGAATAGAAAATGAATTTTGTTGAATATTTATTTCTTTGGGCTTCTCTAAGACTTTTGTTATGGGAGTTGTATGCAACAATGTAAGTGAATGTCTCTCCCAAATACTTTTAATGTATTATGAACTGCTTTTTCTGTATTACTCTTAGCAGGAAGTAAATGACCTCAGTATTAGGGGGTGAGTTTAAAACTGTGCATGTGGAACTACACATTAAAAGTGAACAGAGAGCGAGTGAGCTGTGTGCATACTTCCTCTTGAATCTTTAAAAATATATTCCTGCAGGGAAAGAACTTTTGAAGATACAACAAAAAATAAGGGTATTTCTCTCTCTCATTCTATCTTTTTAGGCTATGTGCTGAAAGACATTTTGCGGGAAAGTCAGCAAGAAGCGTTCATATAAATATACCAATATTCATTGAAAGTCCCCATTTCATCATTTCACTAATCATATGCTGGAGAGCACAAAAGCAGTTATAAGACTATTCCTGGCTCTTAAGAAACTGCTGTGTATGCTGAAAAGAGGCCTAATTTGTAGACTGAAAGCAGAACTTTTCAGTTCTGGGCATATTGTATAATCACTTACAATTTTGACAGGGTTAGCCTGGAGCAGAATGAAAAAAAGTGTTGAATTCATTTCTTGCATAATTTCTCTGAAATAATCAGGTATTTTCTATATGAAGTCAATGGGGGAGAGGGGGGAAAAAACACCCCAACATGTCCTTAAATGAATTTCTTTTGTACTGTCTAAGCTTTTCCCTACTGTAGTGCGGACAAGTCATCACTAGAAAGACTTCCTTTTAAGTAATATTTTCTCAGAGATCACACTGAAGTAAAGGGTTAAAAAAAAAAATCAAGAATTGTTTAGAGTTTGTGAGACAACAGTTGGGATGTTAGCACAGTAGTAAGCTCTTGTGCTTTCCTTTGGATATGTTGGTCTTCTACCTTCCTTCCTGTGATATGAAGACCAAAAATGTGTTTCACTGTTTGTGGTTGAAAGTAGTAATAACCTGTGAAAAAAGGAAACTCTCGCTCTGAAGGAGATAGTAACATTTCCTGATAACAAACCAAGTGTAGCATTGTGGACTTGTCACACACCTAATTTTCATCAAAACCAGAGATGTGGCTGATAAAAGTGTATATCTTGATACAGCAGAGCTGATAGAGTAAAGCTGAATTTCTATAAACGCATTTTTAAAAAAAAAAAAAAAGTTATATGGAATAAGCAAACTACACACTACCTGGACTGAAAGCTGCATCACTGACAAATGTCCAAAATAGTTGTGAATTATGTGCTGTCAACAGCCAGAGGTTTGAGGCCCCTCCAGAAAAAATTCTGAGCCAGTAATACTATTATCAACAAAAACTGGCAGGTCAGATTACTATTACGGCATGATCTAATTCCTGGGTTAATCAGCCGTAATTCAGCACATGTTTTAATATAGCCCTGTGTAAGATTATGCATTTCAGAACACAGAATATGTTTGGTTTTGTGGTTTTTTTTTTTTAAAAAAAAAGGAGGAGGGAATACTGGACAGTATAAAAAGGCAAGCCACTAAAACGGCCTAACATAATATTTAAGGAGCTAGAGTATGAGCTTTCTATTACAAATATTCAGAAACTTGTTCTGTTCCATTTATTGTAGAACATCCTATCTTGAAAAGAAATTCAAGAATGTTGTTAGATTTGGATTTCAGACAGAATTACAAGAAAGCTCAGTGCCTAATGGTTGAGCTTACACTATTAAACCTTGAAATTAAAATGAAGTATACTACATGTGAGGTTAATTAAGCGTCAAAAGCACTTATTGTGGGCATAGGCTATAAGAATAAGATCTCCACTGGAGTGTTTAAAGTATCAACAACATCAACAAAAAATCACCCATAAGCATAACCTATTTTTTATATTTTTAAATTAGCTCATGGGAGGGGAAAAGCCAAATCATCAGATTAGATGATCATAGTGTTTCTTTATGACTAGCAAATCATGACCCTGTGAGATGGATGTCTGTGGACAGCAGGCCTTTCAGAACATTCAGAGTGAACAAATACTGCCTAATTTCTTTTTACATTTAAATAGCATCCATAAATCAAATCTTCCGTATCGCTTTGAAATGTCATACTTTCTAATGCTTTTTTGATGTGTTCCTTTGTATCCATTTTGATTCTTCCCCCCCCCCCCCCCCCCCAATGTCTTCAGGGTTTTTCTTTGGTAAGGTATTTTAGAAAAAAATTCTTTCTGTGGTTGGTGCCATATCAGACAGCTTGCTAACATCAATCTGATGTTTCAAGATCCTATAGCTCTTCATTCTAGTGCAATAAGTCTGTTGAAAGCCTAAGTAAGCTTATAGTTCAGGTTCCACCTTCCCCTAATTGTGAAGCACACATTTGCAACTGAACTCAATCATGTATTCTAAATTTGCTGCATGCAATGTGATATTTAAAAACAGGATGGAAGAGAAAGTAAGTCACCTTAAATATCTTTCTGAAAATAAATATCTTTGTTGATTTTCTTTTTTTTAAATTTTTTTTTTAACTTATCCATGAGGTTTAGGAAAGTCTCATGAACATAAATCTCTACTGGAAATATGTGAATTCATATGATTATCTGCATTATGATATTCATATGCTTCTCATTATCCACTATTCTCTTTTTCTTTCTTCTCCACCTTTAGGTAAAGTCTTGACTATGATTCTGTAGGAGTTGTGAATTAATAAACCTTATTGGTAAAATCATTTTTCTAATAGTTAAGATGTTTTTCCAGTTTTCAAACTCTGAAAAACAGTGGTAATAAAAGTTGCTGCCATGTTTAATTAACATTTTTTTTTTCTTGGATTTTTATTGCCTTTGAACTGATTAAACCAGTAAGGCCTTAAAATGAACCTTCTTCAAAGCAGGCAAGTATCATAAAGTGCTTCTAGGGCATAAGACAGTATTGTTCTCTAGATCATGTTTACTGAGGCACTCTTATGCCACATGCTGAAAAAGAAAAATGTATATTTGCTCCTCAAACAGACTGTATTACACAGTGACCACAAAAAATTCCCTTATATAATTGGTAGACAGCAATATGCAAAGCAAAAAAGATCAGAAGGGGAAGCATACAAGGTCTGTTTTTCATTTGGTGGCGGTGACTTATTTAGAACATGTTTAATAAAAACAGACTAACTTAATTTGCAATGAGGAATACTTCTTGGAGAATGGGAAATTGTATAGAGGAGACTAATGAGGAGTGGCTGTCTAAGATTTAAACTCACTCTCTACCTTCATCCACATTAACATTATTTTCCTGGCAAGCACTAGATGACAAATGTTTGCAAAGCTGTTTCCTCAACTGAAAAATGTTTTAAAAAATGAAGCATTTTTATAATAGTGGTATATTAGTGTCCAGGAATAACGTTGTTATTGGGCACTGTATTTACAAGCTTACTTCTACCTCTATGGTATTGAAGATCACAGTACAATGAGAATACACAGACATGAGGAAAAAAAAGTATTTCATTACTGCTTTGGGGGCAGCATGTAGTATCTGAATATTTTTTTGCCTCTTCTTCCACACTTGATATATATTATTTTCATTGTTAAGGTGAATCTGTGTGCAAATTCAAACCTCATTTGATATATACCATTTTGCTGTAGCATGTATTTTGGTAGGTTTACTTTTGTTATGCATTAAAGAAGGCTTTTTAGTTCTGCTAGCAATATAGCTCCTCAATTTTTTTTTCTTTTTTAATCTTCAGTTCAGGGGATGAGATTGTTAACTATGAACTTAATTTAGCTGTGTACGCATGTACCACACCGCTCTCCTGAAGTGCAGTTCAGGGGGTAAGATTGTTAGCTACAAAACTAATATGACTGCAAACTCTAAATGGATTGTGTATGTCAGCAAAAAGTTATTAGTCTATGGTGATGTATTTAATAAGCTGCTTGTTGAGTTAGTATTTGTACTGTGTATTCACCTTGTATTTGCTTATCATAAGCAATCAAATAAATTATCTCTAATTTTGTAAGGTGCTGTCCATTACTTCCTCTATTTAAAAGTACACTAGTTGTCATATCGTTAAAGAAAGTGACATATGGTGGTAATCATTTAAATGACTCTCAGTACTGATACTTTCTTTTCATTTTTTTCCATCTTGCATAGACAAAAATTTCATTAAATTCTGAGTAAACACATAAGATTAGGAAATAAATCAATGTGCAACTTTATAGTCATCTCTGCTGCTGCTTTGAAAATGCTACTGAGGGGAAATTTTCCCTTAGGTCCTGTATTGGCATATTGAATAATACTGGCCTTGGTAGCAAGGATAATGTAGTTTCATATGATACCTTTCTGTCTTCGTATGTGACATTGTTGGTAGTAACTGGTGTTGCTTTCCATCACCATTTACCCCTTCTTATTGTAGTATGCTATTTCTTTGCCAGTTTCTCTGAGATTTCTGTGTGGTACTGTGATAAAGACTCTGTTAAAATCCAGATGAGTTATATTCACACTATCTTCCTTTATCTGCCCAATCTACCACTGTGCTGTAAAAAACTTTCAGGTCAGATTGTGCCAATATCTCTTCCTCAGATCTTTTTTTTTTTTTTTTTTTTTTTCTGTGACTCGGTAAGTTCTATAGAGGATGCCTAGAAATATATTCAAAGATCTTATTATTGTGCTTACTTAGTATTGTACCTGTATTCCAAAGCAAGTTCAGAGGCTGAAATGCATTTCTGAAACACGCTAGACACGAACATTAAGACAGAGACTTTTGAAGATACCTAAGGGATCCAAACGCCAATGTCCCATTAAATTGAGAAGGAATAAAGTGTCTCGATTCCTTAGCGTCATTGGTTTGTACAGAACTTAATATTCAGCCTAATAGCAAACCCATCTAACTTCTCATTAAATTATGTTTTTGTCAGCATAATAGGCTTACAGTTTTCCGCACATAAGATGCCATATGCTGAAAAATACGAAGTTCATCTTAAAGGTCTTGTTTGTATTTTGCCTTCAGATAAACTGGAATTCTGGTTTACAAATGTTAGCACATTAAAAGTCATTCCCCTGTTTGGTTTTTTTTCTCTCCTTTGTTCCTGAGATTCCTATCCCTTCTTCCAAAACTGCCAGGCATCACCCTGCAGTAGCAGCAGCTCCTGTGGTGGGGGCAGCATCTGTGGGGAGAAGGTTGAACGCACTGAGATGTGTGGTCAGTAACTCCCGTAAATGTCGGATTTTAATCTGTTTCTGCATGTAATTCAGAATCTTCAAACCTAAAAGACAGCTGTTGCTCCAGGGGGACTGGGGGGACACTATGCCTTGGGATATGATGGAGAACTGAAGGAAAATCTAGTCTTTGGTGTAGAGGTTTGTTCAAACTCTGCCTAGGGAAGGTGCTGTTCAAGACAGCAAACCTACTTACTGTCTCCTTTAACTTAGCTTTTCTTTAACGAATTGAGTGTGGGGCTGTAATCACCTGTTACTGGGTTTTGAATTGATCTAAGAATATATATATATATTATTTTTTTTTTTAAGTTGAGAAAAGCTTAGTCAAATCATTTAAACTGTAGTGGAGTGCTTTTGAGATGCACAGCTGAATACCAGCAGCAGCCCTGCATGCTATAAGATTCCCCCCCCCCCCTTTCTGGAAACATAACCCTCAGGAACCAAACGTTAGGGATTGAAAACCATTGCTTTCCTCCATGTCAAGATGAGAATATGAGAACAAGTAGCTGTTTTATTTTTATAAACCATCTTAAAATGGAGTTGTATTTTCTAACAGATCTAACAAAAAATTGTTATTCATGCGGCAAACCCCAACACTTACAAGTGTTTTTGCTGAGGCGGTAGGAGTTTTAACTAATGGACGAAAAAGAGTGTTTTCCCTGAGAGGGGTTATGGGCTGCGTCACAAATAGGATCTCTCTCATCATGGTCTCCAATCCCACCTTCGGGGAAAAAATAAATAATGAAAATCTTGAATGTTCCTATAGAAAATATCACCTTGATTAACAGCTGTTCTTTTAAGATAATATGAACCACTCTGGCAAGCTAATGATGATACGTCTTCTAAATAAGAATGTCTTCTAAAATGTATTCTTCAAAGTGGTGTTGTTTGTGTGTGTTGACATATCATTTTTGCTACAGTGTTATGTATTAATAAAAATAGAGTAATCTCTGGTTGAAGTGGTTTTGATGTGCACTGGTTATTAGAAGAAGTATTTCTTGAAACTTTATTTAAATTCTGACTATCTTCTCTACCACAGAGCTAGAATTTGTGTCTAAAGAAGGCAGAGTACAGCAAATAGAGCTGATAGCAGCTGGAATAGATCTTATTATGTGTTTTTCATTTAATTCCATTCTCTGAGTCAATTTGTATACAGAAAAAAAGCATTTCAAGTAGCACTTGTTTTACTATTCCAAGGTCACTCTTGTGAAATTTTGGAAACAATAAAACTTGCAAAGACTAGTGATTCATTTACAATACCATAAAATTGGTCTTTGTATGCAAGTTTTGAATACTAGGTGTTATTAATGAATACAATGAAGCTTCTTTTTAATATGGGCTTTACCTTCTTTTTTTTTTTTTTTTAAGTCTAGTTAAAATTCCTTTCCATAGGGATGGAAAGAATAAAAAAGCTCAAAATCCATCTAGCCTTCAATTTGAAAACATGTAGTTTTCTAAATGTTTGCTGTTGTCCTTCCCCAGTAACTGGGCAAATATTCCTGAGATGAGGTATTATTCCATATCTAAATATAAGCAGATTTATTGTTTTATAGCTTAGGAAAATATTGACAGTACTTTTTACTTCAGAATAACTTAATTGTTTCTTCCCACTTCAGAAACTGAATCACATGGAACTAAATACTGAACAAATCTTTAAAGGCACAAGGCCTTCACTTAGTCCTGCAACATTTTGGCAACTCTAATCCAGACTTGCATATTTCCTACCTCATGCTGCACAGCAGACAAATCCTCAGTGTGTATATACATCACTGAAGTATCTCAAGACATCACTTTATCCTCGACTAATTAAAAAGTCGTTATCACCGTGTCTTTTTGCAGCTAACTTTAGTAATGCTGCTCTTGTTTTTCTTCAGCTACCTTTGCTTTTCTCAAAACGCTGTGGCCCTCTTAAAACAAAGCACTGCTTACTTGTAGAAGTAATTTAGTAAACATTTGCCTACGAAGCCTTCCTGCAATCAGAAAATCTTGGCTCCACCAGCTGCCTCCATTTTAACCAGATATCATAACTTACCATGCCTGCAGAACTGGAGAATAAAGCATTTTGTGTGCCGTGCAGCTACTGGTCACACTTGGCAGCTCACCTGCTGTCTTTCCTATTCCCCGAGCTTCTCATAGAGTTATTTATTCCAGTGGCTTCTTCTATGGTCTATTTAGTGCTGTAGTGGTGTGTCCTCAATCAGGTCCTACAACATATTTCATACTGCCTCTGTTCCAGTGAGGAGGGTTGTATGGAGAGCAGCAATGGTGGCATGCAGGAGTGCTGGATGTGGTGATTGCGAGGCTGCTCGTGTAACTGCTGAGGGTAGTGTTCTTCAAGAAAGGCCACTCTGTCTCAGGTCGGCGGTGCTGCAGAGAAAACATCAGGCTGCTGGCAGGGGTGGGTATCCCGGCTGCTCTCTACACACCAGTAATGGGACTGCCTGAGGCAGAACACAGTAGAAGTGGAGGAAACCTCCACCCTGACTCACCCTGAGCCCACCTTTAGAAACAAGCTGAGCTCTCTAGGGCTGACACAGAAGGCCACTGAGATTTTTCCCCACCTCTCTCTTCACAGTTATTGGGGTCTCTTTTTGCCTTATTCTTGCCGTTCTTCCAAGGCAGTGGCTTCTCTGTGACAACTGGGTCTTTTTCTTTCAATCCAGAGGATCTACTCAGTCACCGTTGCCCACTTTTTCAAGGATAACTCTGTACTAGACTGCTGATATGTTTGGCTTCTTTCTTTCAATTGGCTTCTCTGCTGGGACCTTGAGCATTGTGTAGCTCTCTTGGTCCAGTTGTGGACAGCCAGTCTGTGGATTGTAAAGATTTAATCTTTTTTGAGTGACTAGGAATAAATAAGGCTTGCTTTTTTTGTAGTAGCAATTTCTGTATATTGATATCTTTTCTTCCATGTTCTTTCATTCATTCTGTTACTGGTAGATAGTAATTCCATTTTCTTTTAATACAGAATAAAATATGCATTCAGTTCTGTGATTGACTTTCTGATGTGCCTCATACATATCACACTGTGTGTTTAAAATACCATTTTCCTCTTTTCAATTGTTTGATCTACTAACAATTGCATCTGTCTAAAAATACTTCTGTACTGTTTCAGTTATCTACTGTTTTCTTTGGGAGCAGCACCAAACACTCCAGAAAAGGGGGAAAAAGCCTTGCTGTGGGCAGAACTGAATAATCTGTTTGCAGAGAAAGCTTGCCTAAGCCTCAGGAATTAACACTGATGTTGTAGCCCTTACTCCAGTGTAATGATGAAGATTCTCATTATTCCTACAAGTACTCAAGGATCTATGGATTTCTGCCTGAAATTGTGATCTCCAAAGATTACATCTGACAATAAGTTTTACTAATTGTTTGTTTGGTTTAAAGGAAGTGTGATGGGTTTTTGTTTCATTTGGACTGGGTAGGAGGAGAGGTTTCCTAAGGTTTGGTTCTGTCACTTCCCTGTTCTCATACTGTGAGAGTAAATGTGGAAAAAGTCCAATTCTCTGTTTGAATTTTACCTATTATAATTTTTTTATATACTACGTGTCAGAGGCTCACCTTTATTTACTTCCTCCCTAAGATAGGTTTTCCTGCTAAGCAGAACACAGAAAACAGAGGCAGGCATAGGTCTGTTTTGAGTAAGGTGTCTGCAGCTTCCATAGGTTTAGGTTTCTCAGCATCTTGCTTTATCAAGTTATTCCAAACCAATTCAAAGAGGTTTTGTGTTCTTGTTTTTACTTACTGCAAAATTAGACCTGCTTATTTCCCAGATTTATGATTTAATGCTTCAAGGCTTTGAGGCCCTCTGGGAGCTGCAAGAGCCAAGCTCCTATTCTCTGCTATTTTGATACAATAAAAAACATTCCTTTCTTACAGCTTCTGATTTCATGGACTAGCAGGTTTTGCTACTAAACGGTGGAACTGTGTAAGTGTCTGCTTTTCAATTCCTCTTCTATAGGAAGGATAATGCTGACAGTAACTACCATATCCAGACTTCTTTTATTCTTTTCAAAATCCTGTGTTCACTGGCAGTATTTCTACAGCAATTTATTTCCAGCATTTTTTGCATTTATTTTAACACTGCAACTACACACAATTTTCTGAGAAACTTACTTCAAACAAAAAGTTGTGCTTTCAGAAACCTAACTAGAAATCTTATGCCATTCAAACAGGATGGTTCAACAATATGTGATTGGCAGCTAGACCACTAATGACAGTATGGTGATTCAAAGCTGTAATGGTTTTAAATGGTCTGAAAATAGAAAGCTTGGATTTGGAGGATTTGATACGTGATTGAAGAAAGAAGAATATAGAAAAAACTATGGTAATCTATTTTAATTAAAAGTTTAGACTGTGGTGGTGGTTACGATGAAGTCATGGATGCTTTACTGCAGCTGAATAACTTCCTAAAAGGACTGTATCTTCCTTTCTTTAAAAAGGCAACCAGGGGGGAAAAAAAAAAAAGACAACCCAAAACAAGTATATTAAGCATTCAGATAGAGGAGTCCAGTAAATTGCCCCTCAGAAACAGGCTCCTTTATTATTGTAGATATGTTCAGTCTCTATGATTTTGGATTGTAAGTGGGTCACCAGGAGATAAAAGTTTAGACTAGTTGAATTCTATTGAATCTGAGGCAAACATTACAAGTAAAATGCCTTTGTGCGCTGTTACAGTTTTTTGTTCTTCTTGTTTGTTTGTTATTGTTCCTACTGACTTTACACAGGGATTTTCTTTCCTACAGGAGTGTTTGGTTAGATGGTTTGAGCTTCTTAAAAATTATTAGCAATGCTGTCAGGTTTTTAGGAGTCCTCTATTCAAGGTATTAAATAGGAAGAACTTTTTTCAGGGCAAGACAGCTTTGGAGGACACTGTTGCATTCTTAAGGATGGCCATGTCTAGCAGGGATTTGTTAAATCATTATTAAATATCCAGAGAAAGACTCCATGAATTCAGAAGAGTCCTTGATTCCTATATATAGCCAGCTTGAACCCATTGCAGGAAGCCAGTTAGTATTAATGTTAGTCAGTATAAATAAAATAATTAATTAAAAAAAAAAAATAAAAGCATTATGCATACCACTTTGAAAACATTGCCTAATAAACCTGAAATTTAGGTTATTGCAGAGCAACTCAGTTACTGAATACTGCATACTTGCAAAAAACAAAATCATTGTTCATTTCCCAGATATTTGGACTCTGGGACTATAAAGCATAGTTTTGGCTGCAAAGGACAACAGTTTTCTTGCTGAGTTTTCCAGAACTGCTAAAATGCAAATGACTTAAACTATGAGATTTTCAACTTTTTTTTAAATGACCATCAAGAACACTTAAAAACAATTTGAATCTGGATGTTGTGAAAGAAACATTAGACTGTCACCTCCCAGCTGAATGGTCTTAAGTCGCAACAAAATTTAAGGTTTGGATGTAGATTTGCCTTACTTGATCTCAGTAACTTAAAAGCATGTCCTTGCTTGTGGTCAGTGGGAATCTGTTAGTATGTTGTTGGTAATGTAATGGATGAGGGAGAAAACAATAAAGGGCACTGGTGTTGTAGCACATGGTTTCTACCTGAATAGTTTTTCCTTCCCTTTGAAAGTCCCTAAGACATAGATAGCTTTTAGGCTGTGGCTAGGTGGAAAAAAACATCTGCTCACTGATTTAATGTTGGGTGTTTTGTTGTTTGTTTTTGTTTTTTTTTTTTTTTTTTTAATAATTCTTGAGGAGATGTATTAAGTCAGAAAGATGGAGTGGGAGGAGGAGAGCTGGACCCTGGGGTTTATTATGTCTGTGTGTGTGTAAGAGGAAATAGTCTTACTGTGTAGTATCTTCTTTTGGGATTTTTCTGCTTTATTTAGCATTCTGGCAGATCACTGTATTTTCATGAACTTGGTAAGGGTAGCTTGTATTCCCCTGCTCTTGTTTTTATCTTTCTGCGTTTTCAACTTTTATCTTTCAGCACAATGAGAGGAGAAAAGAAATGCAGCTGAGGTATACCACTGACAGCAAGACCCCATTTACACTTACCGATGACCAGCACAGATACAGCATTATTGAATCTTCTGTTTGTTGACAGTTTCATTTGTAAAAGAACATGCTACACTTCTTTTTATAGTGTCCCCCTTTGGTGGGTTGACCCTGGCTGGATGCCAGGTATCCACCAAAGCCACTCTGTCACTCTCCCTCCTCAGCTGGACAGGGGAGAGAAAATATAACCTCCTCCCCTTCCTTCACTGACTTTGGTGTCTGCAGAGTTGTTTCTCTCACATATTCTCACTCTTTTGGGCTGCAATTGCTGTTGCACAGCAACTTTTCCCTTTTCTTAAATACGTCATCCCAGAGGCGCTACCACTGTTGCTGATGGGCTCAGCCTTGGCCAGCGGCGGGTCCATCTTGGAGCTGCTGGCATTGGCTCTGTTGGACATAGGGGAAGCTTCTAGCAGCTTCCTACAGAAGCCACCCCCATTACCCTCCCCCCCTGCTACCAAAACCTTTCCACACAAACCCAATACACCCCCAAGATGCAGGTGTGATAGAAAAAGAAACAGGAAGATACCCATCACAGATAATACGATGTGTTGGAATGGGGAAGCATTTGGCACTAAGGCTACACTCAGATATGCACGTGTAAGTCCCATAGGATTTGACCAAATGTATCTGAAGGCACAATCTAGCCTGCAGGGGAAAAAAAAAAATTGATTTTATTTTGGTTTGGAAGGTAGTCAGATTTTTGGTGATTCTAGCCTACAGAAAGCCCTAAGGCTTTTGTCTATCTACCGTGCTATATAGCATAAAATAACACTTTTTTCCTGGTAATGGCTTTCCACAATGAAGACAAATTTGTGTTGTCACGTCACCTCTTCCTCTCTCGCAGATGGAAGGAGTAAAAAGTGAAATTGAAAGTGTATTAAGGATGACCAGAATCGCTAATACCCCTGCCAGCTATCTGGGGGTGTCAAACCAAAAAGGTAATGTCACAGGTCCTTCAGGCTCATCTTAGTAAAAAAATCTAATAAAGCTTGCTGCATAACTGCTTTAGAAGCATACTGATCTGAGGTGGGGGGGAAACGGCATCTACTCTAGGAATGTCTTGTCTCAGTATGGGCACTTTGACAGTGGCATAAGCGTATCTAAGCAAGAGGCTGTATCAATATGGTGGATATATTTAGGTATAGATAGTGTTTATCCATTGATATGCATGGATTTCAATGCTTGGTAATGCAACATTCAGATTTTGGTGTGCGTGTGTGTATGTACAGCTATAAGAACTTTAATTTAACTGTAGAATTAGGTGAGAGTTGAAGTTATAGTATAAACCTTTTACTAGCATGTGTTTGAGATAATTTTACTACTTATTATTTAAAAAATTAATTACAACCAAAAAACTGCCATCAGTCTTTCTGCTTTGCCGCACCATACTGTGTGTGGAGAGAAAGAAAGAGGTAAAGATTAGAGGAACTCTATTTTAGAGCCCCCTCAGAATGAGTTTTGTGTCATCCTGCCATTAAACTGGGTGGTTTTTAATGTCCATAAATGCTGCTGTTTGGGTCACAGCAATAACTTATTCTGTGGCCCTGGACAAGCTGAATTGTGTCCTTCCTCTGTAAAAATGGAAATGATGATAATTGACTTATTAAGTAAAGTTCTTTGAAGTCTTCAGATGGGAAGAGCCATAGTGAGCTAAATATACTTACTATTTCTGAGCCCTTAAACTGCTATAGGTGATTTCAAATAGTTTAAATATAAAATCTAAAGCACCATCTGATTTTAAGCCCACTGTCCAAGTGACTTCTAGGAGCAGAAAAATGCATTATGCCTGCCAGGAAGGTTGGGCATCTTCCCTTTCCAGTGGTTTATGGATCCCATTTCTAGCTCTGCTGGGCTAGGAGAAAAAAAGACTTTTAACTGTGACACTTTTATAGAGGGGAAAAAGAACTATTACCTGACTCAAGACTGAATTATATCTCTTCTGGGCTTAAAACAGATGTAACTTTGAAAATGATTTCTACCCAAAGGGCTGAAGGAGATGATGCTATTGAAGGTTGATTATTTTAAAAACAAAACAAAATAGGCAAAGATCAAAATCTCTTAGTTGCTTAGAATGCTAGGAATCCTGATCAAAATGTGATGGCAGACAGAAGACTAAGGTGGATAAAAGATCTCAAGTTCAATCAGTTCCTTGAGGGACTATCCAGTTTACACCATAGTCTTGAAACTTGGCATGTGTTCATCAGCCTGCCTTTTCTGTGCATGGTCTGAAAGACCTCCTGACAGCCCATATTCAAATACAGGCTAAATCTCTCTAAAGATGTCTTATTCCAACTACCTAATCTGTTTTAGATCCTTGTTGAGTAGTCTGATACATGCTCTGTTTTAAAAAGGCTTTAGCTTCAGAAGTTTCAAGTTAAATCAGTCTACTGTTTCCCAGGGTGGCCTCCCATGCTCTGTGGATCAAGGCCATGCTGGGCCAGGAGGAATGTATAAGCTTTTATGGTGGATTTGTCTTCTATGACTTTGTCCACCAGTCCTTTCAACTTGCATAAATTTCTAGTATTCACTACAGGTTCTGGCAAGGAGCTAGCTTAAAAAATTAAGCTGGTTAGACTTCAGAGAATAAGTTCAGAATTTTTAAACTTTATACAATTTTAATTATGTATTTTATGTTGACCTTGTCAAAATCCTTCAGCTAACTGACCTCTCTTCAGTGAAATGAGCTGGTCCTTTCTTTAAGGAGATGGTGTTAGTGTAGTGCCAAGAAATTATTATGCTGTGGGAAAAAAAAAAATCCCTTCTCGAGGCACCAATGACACAAAGGGGAATAGGTGCCACTGGCTTACGTGAGCCTTTTGGAATTAATGTAGCAGGGAATTTTAGTGTCGCTATGATGGCAGCAGAGTTTCAGTGCCATTGCTGCATCAGAATCTCACCTCTGGCCTTTGGAGGAGACAGGCAGTGCTGAAGAGTGAGGGATTGAAAAAGAGAGAGGGAATAGTGTACTCTCCCTCCACCCCCCTGCCCCACTCCAGGATAAATGGACAATGACTATTCCTAGTTTCTTAATCTGGGATTTATACTAGTCTTAAATTTGCTTAGTACAGCACTGGTGAAAAGATGGGCTGTATATTACTGGCACCTCATAAAGAAATAGTGTGAATGGCATTCACAGCTGATGTGATATTCTTTAACTATAGTAATTCATCTTAACTGAGATGTCAGTATTTTTATCCTTTAGGATACATACTGTACTTGCATAAAACCTTTGGCTTGCTAAACTTTATAATCTTTTGAATCCAAAAATACCATGTAAGCAATGTACATTTTTTTCAGTGCTTTGTAGGCTCAAGTAACTGGTTTGGCTTGAGTAAACAGTATATTTACTGAAATCCAAAAACGTTTTTGCAGAAATGTGGTTTGGTGGGGTTTTTTTGTTGTTGTTGTTGTTTTTTTTTTTTTTTTTACTTTTCAGAAAATATTTACATTCACTCTTTTTTAATTTTTTTTTTCCTTTTTCATTTCGTCACCCTGCTCTGTGTCATGTCATCTGTCATCATACGTAGAAAGGAAAAGATGGGGTGGAAGACTGAATGATATCTATTTGTTGAGTTCTGCATCGAAAGATAATACTCCTGAGCTAACTTGGTTTTCTATTTTCAAGAGTTCCAGAACAACTGTACTGAATTTAACATTGATTTGGAGGTAGAAAGGTTACTTTGATTTAAGAAAAGTATCTTAGTAGACAAGCCAAAGCAATAAGTCAGAATACCCCAGTGCCATTTAAAGGACCACTGGACAAGCACATTGTCTAGGTTGTGTTGGATTTAACAAAACACCACATAGAATCAGAGCAATAAATGAGCCTCAGTTGTATGTGTTTGTAAATATATCCACACATACTTATACTGAAAGGATGTATAGCAAAACAAACCTGTGATTCAACTTGATCCTTAGTGTCTTATTAAAGTACTTGCATTTTTTTGTTAAAATAGAAAACAAATTGTTTAATTGGGAGAATGTGAGGATGTTTATGTATCTGTTATAGGTTGTGCAGCAATGCAAACTTTCTTTACCAAAGCAGACTGAAAAGTCCTTTTTAAAAAAAAGGAAAAATCTGAGTAATACTGTTCTGTCTTTAAATATGAAATTTAAAGATATGCAAGGTTCTAATGGATTTATTTGGTTTAAAAGGTGATACAGGCAGAAAAGGCTGTGGTAATTTCATAAGTTAGCACCCACCAAAGATCCGTTACTGCATCTACTCCTACTTATTCCTAAAACATGATAAAAGATTTGAAGAAAAAAAAAAATACTTATCACTCTCTATAGTGAAGAAATTTTTTTAAAAAGTTGTTTGTTTGTTTGTTTTTCTTTTCAAGTGATTGTTGAGGATCTTTTTAATCAGCTTTCAGCAGTCATTTAAACTGCAATGGTTGAGTCAATAGTGAAGTACACGAGGATTACTCTTCTCGTGTTTTGTGAAGATCCATGTATGTGGACCCATGCAACTCCATCAACTTCCACAGCTTGCTCTCTATTCATTGTGTAGCTGATTCCTAGTACATGTTGCTTATTTGCATTAAGGCAAATATTGAACTACTATAAGAATATCCCCATGGAATTTTACACTGGTGTAGTTAAATGCACTTAGAAAATAGCTTTAAGTTAAAAATAGCTTCAAGTTAGTCATTTAAGCTAAAGTTGTGTTGGTAGCCCTAAAATAGCATATTTGGAAGAAGCAGAAGTTGATTAGAAAATGCCTTTTTTGTGATCGTTTGCCACATGAAGTCTGACATCTGGTAATTTCTAAACAAGCTGACAAAATACAAATGAGCGAGTGCTTGCTGCTAGCACTGGTAAGGAGGTATCATTAGGTACCAGGGAGGATGCGTGGCTAAGCAGATGTGCCCTTTGTTCAGAGACAAATTTTTGATACTGTGTTGGTAACCCTGAAGCAGGACATCTGTCCACCAGCGTGCCTCCCTGCATCAGGCAACTGCAGCTCTAGAGCAGCGCATGTGCGTGGCCCCTACCCACATCTCATCCTCAGCCACCACAAAAGCATTTGCTAGAGCAATAAGGACAGGTCATTGAAGGGAGGTAGGACCTTTGGTTGCACAGTGAAGTGAGCAGCTGGCGAGCCCCCGTACCAGGGAGAAAGGGGGTCATGGGCTGAGGAGTTTTCATTGGGTCTGCTGAAGTAACTACTTGCTACAGGTGTGACAAAAAACAACTGAAAGGTGTCCACTAAGCAAAGAATAAATCTGCCCTTCCTCATTTGGAGAACAGAGCTAATTTTAAATCTAGCATATATGTATGAAATCAAACATAATTTCTTTCCTTATAAGACACAGCAAGAACCGATTGAAAATGTTCAGGACACCTGTCTTCCTAAAGTGCTCCCACATGGAAGGTTGTCTTTCTAAAACCCCCAGGTGCATACCTACCTCAGTTTCTCTTTTCCCATACAGTGTTGTACTGAATGCAGTACTGCAGCTGCTTTGCAAGTTTCACAGCTGTTTCAGACTTTCATAGCTCTCAACCCCAGTGAAGTCCCTACATCTGAGAGTCGCAGCAGTAAGTTCATGTGTCTGAATAAATAAATGGTGCCTTCAGCCTATGATTCTGCCTGCTACCTAACTTTTGTCCCAGCCTTTTTTGGACTTCCACATTTCTGTTGCCTCTCTGTCTGTCCTTTCCATGGCTGACATTCAGGTCTTTATTTTTGATCCAGTTCAGCTGCTCCCACATTTCTTGCCTGGATTCTAGCATCAGAATTTTTAGTTTTCATGTTTCCTCCTTAGGAGCTTTGCTTCTCCACAGGCCTCTCCCTGACCAACAGAACCTGCCTTTCAGTTGCTGCTAGGTTCCCATGACTGATTTTATAACACTAAAGTCACATGCTTCACCAGTTCCTTCCTTATGTGTTTCCAAAATTCTGGCTTGTTTTAAAAATTAAAAAAGTTGTTTTCAATGGGCTACATTTATACCACAGTACCAGTACCTTGTCTTCAGTCACCTTTTCCTGGGGAGATTACTCATTTCCCCCACTAATTTCTCCAGTCATCGCTCCTGCTCATAAACTGGTGTTTCATCTGGTTTGGGTAGTCATCAATTTGGGTAGGTGATGACCACCTATACAGCTTGAATGGTGAAATCCAACTGCAACAGATAAATCTGCCCAAATCCACTAGTTCAATTTATTGCCAGAGCAATGTGCAAGTAACATGAGCAAATAAACAATCGTGGTTGTGCCACAGCTGTTTCACATACCTGAAAAGAGGGCAAAATTAGACAAATAAGTCTATGCAAAGCAACTAGTTCAGCTGCATTTAATGTATTACAGTGTAAAAGACACAACATACCATTGACTGAAGATCTCTGAAGGGATTTTAAGTGGCCTCTACATGACATGATTTAAAACTTGTTTTTCAACACAAGCAAAAACATCTTCTGTGGGATGGACTGTCAATACAGTTCTAACACTCTGGAAACAGTAAAAAAGAATGGTAGTAATGATGGTTTTACCTCCATGCAGTTCCTTTTATATTGAAGGCAAACTTTAAAGGTATTCAAATCATGTGCAGGGATCATTTAATGCACCACTGAAAAGCTGTGAAACAAAGGGACTGCTTAGCTGCACAGCAGCCCAGTCTGATCTGCATGGGAAGTTTAGGTTGACAAACTATAATTACCTGAGCTTGAATCCAGCCGAGACACTGAGATTAACAATCTTGCACTTATAGAGAGAGCCAGGGGATCTTTAACAAGTGGCTGGGATCTTGGTTTTACATCTTGTGTTTCTTTCAGAGGGAGACATCGTTATATCCCCACTGACACAACAGCAATTGAACACACGCTGCCTAGAGTCCTATCTGTCTCCTGTGTTTAGATCCCGATCAGAGGACATGGGAGGAGTGGTATTTGTGCTGCATGAACTTAGACTGTGTAGGCAGAGTGTGAATCTCAACTCGCATAGCCGTGCTGACAAAAAGCGAAGTAAAGGGACAATTTTGCCAGTGAAACTGGACTCCTGTCACTATAGCTTGCTTTTGTCTGAAAGAGGGAGTGAGCTTCAGGCTCATACGATGATGCAGAATTCAGCCTTGCTGGCAGGGCTGTGTCTGCATTGAGCATGTAAGGAGGTGCACCAGTACAGAGGTTACCTCCTACTGCTTTCCCTGCAGGACACTGTAATTCTCTCAGACCTGCTGGTGTGAATGCTGCTTAATTGTTTTTGGTCAACATGAGCCTCATTTAGCAAAACCAGACTTTTTCAGCTGTTTAAGTACTCTGGCACATGCTGGCTGGAACAACATCAGACAACTTGGTCTGCAGGTCAGGTGGGTGGGAGGGAGGGAAGACAGCAATGAGCAGCCAGGAGCACTTGCCACATCTGTGCAGGAACGTCTGCCCCTGGGGTCCATTGAGCACTGCCAGGTCCCGTCCCCAGCACTCCTTTAAAGGCAATGCGTTTCTGGTGTGAACACAGCCTCTTCACCTTTTGGGATACTACTTATAAATATAAATTGTTTCAAAATGTACTTTGGCTAATTTGCCTAGTTAATTGTCAGTTTGGTTTGGTAGGAGGTGCTGGGTAGACTTTGCGAGCTTAATCTAATGCTCAGCCATCCTAATTCAGCAGCTAATCAACTGGGTCAGTGATGATACAAAATAAATATACTGTGAAAACAAAATGGTTTTAGCATATTGGGCCTTAACTGTCTTTAGGGTTTTACATGCTTTGCTAAATTGAAATTTCATACACAGAATACCTCCAACAGCACAGTGGCTTCTTAATCCCATGCTTTTGTGATAACTTCCTTTCTAGAGGAGAAAATAAAATATAAACTTAATTGCTTAAACTCTGAAAAATGCTTTTCTTTGAACTCAATGAAGCACGAAGATGAATAGTTTATTACTAAGGGGAATTTAGCTCTATTTACGACTGCTTGTACTGTGAAATTGGTTGTTTGTGGTCTCTAAAGACTTGCTTTCTTTTCAGGGATATTATGCTGTAGCTCAGACTACAGTGGAAAGCCAGACTGTAAGAAAATTACAGTCTCTAGGACAACCTGTTTCTGTATTTATGGAAAATAAATACGGAGCTTTACCAACTTTAAGATTCAAAGCAGGGAACTTAAAAATCTCTGAAATCTAAACTAACCAACACCAATGGTCTTAAAAACAATTATTCTGTAATACTAGATAAATGCTGTTCTGTTGGTGCCTGCTACCTCATTTATGTCTCCAACACTGCTAGACCAGCTTTGAAAAACAGTCCGGAACATAGATATAATGAAGTCAATTCAGTGTGATGGACAAATGCATCCCATGTAAAGTACTTAATGTATTTGTGAAACATACTTGTGATCAATGTCTGGTGACCTACTGCACAGCAGAAATCTAGGCTAATGATTTAGCACATGTGCATGAATTTCCCAGCTGTTCTGAAAGTTTCCATCTGCATATGTGTCCAACTAAAATAATAATTCTTCCTTGTGCAGCAGGATAAACCAAGATTTTTAGGTATACCAGTATTTTCTAGGCCATCATAACACACAGAAGCAACCTCTGAAAAACCTCTTCCTTCATTTTCTCTTTCAGAATAGCGAAGGAGGCCAGGAAAGAAGCACATGTAATCAGGAGGGACATTAGATGTATTAGAACTAGAAGAACTGCTACCATTTTTCAAGGCACTAGTAAGATGTCACATAGAGCATTGTGTCCAGCTCTGGTCAGCTTTGCTCAAGACCAGCTTTCAAACTGGCCTGCATTCAGGGAAGAGACAGTGGGCTGATCAGTGAAGCAGTGAGCTTCACCAAAGAGACACAAAGAGCTTGATCTGTTCAGCCCTGACAAGAACGAAGGGATAATCTTTGCAACATCTTTTGAATAGAACTGGGTAGATGTGGGGATATTGGAGGAGGTAAGAAAGCTGACACTTCTTAAGATAGTGTTTGATAACTTGATAAGTGGGATTATATGAAAAGGGTAAAACCACTAAAATAGCAGAGCAGGGAGCCTGCTGATACAGGAGGCACATTCCAGGTCTCTGTTCTTGTGAACAGATTGTCTTCAGCAAATAACTCTTTAGGAAAAACATTGAAGGGGTATTTAAAAAAAAAATATTTAAGGTAATGCATTTCTAGTAGGGTTTTTTTTTTTTTCTCCTTGCCTTGCAAAAAGCCTGTTTCAATAACATATATCAAAAGAAGTGGAAATTTGGCATATACTTGTTGCTTCTAGAGTGAAAGTTAAAAAGAAAAAAACATCTTAAAGAAGGTATGGTTCAATTCAGCCTTGATCATACAGCAATTAGTTGCCAGTACCAGAATCTTGGCTTTGCTTAGTTTTAATTTATACCATCAGAAGTTTCTCCTGTTTTGAAATGCAGCTTTGAAGACACAGAATGGGCGATGAAGATTTCTGGTTAGAACTCAAAACATAGGTAGAACTAACTGTGGTCTGCATGGCAATGAAAATGAACGTTGTTTTCACCAATTATGAACAAAAAATAGGTCAAACTAAATGCAGTTTCTAGTGTATCCTCTATGCTAGTTGCTAGTCTCAATAATGGGTGATACTCACCAAATTAACTGAAAACATCCATGCTCTAGATCCTCAGATACTCTGTGTGTGTCATGCACACTGTCCCAAGGGCCTGCATGTCTTGGTTTTTCTGTAAACCAGAATGTCACCAGCTGTGATGCTGTAGAGTCACGTTTCTGTGAAAGACTGATACAGTAGGTTTCATGCAAGATCAGCAGCTACTTAGATCATGCCAATGACAGCATTTTGGTACAAACCTACTAAAAAAAACAATTAATGCATTAACACAACTGCTTAACGTATTGTAAGGGCCACTAGTTGTCAACACATTGCCAGTTTATTACATTGAAATTAAACAGTACCCTTTTTAGTATATGAAAGTGATGTAGTGTGAAACGTGCTTTCAAAGACCCAGAGGACCATATGATGTATTTATGCTTGTGGGGTGTATTTTCATCCTATGCCTTGGTCTTGGCCAGCAACTAGCTTGTTTCGGTTCTGGGAAGATGGATCATATCTTCAGCACTATTCTGACTGGCTTGGTCTTAACCCTGTGCTGTTGTGAGCACGTACTTGGTGTTTTGATTTGGAGATTGTGCAAAGCATGTTCACATCTGTGTGGTATAAAGTATTATAAGTTTATTCTTTATCAGTACATCTGTAGTACTTGCTACTTATGATCCTTCTGCTGCTAGGCATGGAGTTGGAATTTTAAGGCAATAAAAAACAGTGCTTTAGTGAAGTCATATACAACATTTACAGCGAAGGGTGAAGCAATTTGAATTACCTTGGTATCTGAGGCACTGTTTGGTGAAGGGGTTAAATGGCATTGACTGCCATATACTTTGTTCACTTAGAACTCTGATAAGGATGTTTTTGTCAAGTTATCTCACTTTCAATACAAGTTGTGCCCTAGAGAAGTGGTTCTCTTGTCTAATGGAAATCAGAGTATTTAGAAAGAAACATGAGGCTGTTTGCCAAATGAAAATGCCTAGGAAATTCTAAGTTTGCAACTGGTATTTCAACAGTCACATTTCTGTATGTTCACAATTTAAGTTTCACTTTTATTTTTCTGCTGGGAAATTGCCAAAAATGGTACAAGAAAAACAAACCTAATCACAGAATTTGCATGAACCTTTCCGTTGCATTAACATAGCTCCAGTTCTCGCGAAGGATACTTTATGAGAGGACAGCAGTCCAGTATCAGATAAAATAGGAACTGAAGGAAAAAAAAAGTTCAAGAGTGCGAATGACTTCTCATTCATGCCGATGTGAAACTGAAAGCATGTATTGAATGCAGCTACATGTATGTTTCTCTTGGATCTAAGAGTATTCAATATGTTTTGTTCATTTTAGGTGAAAATTTGATTACTAAAATGTGCTTATGCCATCAGGTGGATGAGAGAGTAAGGAAGTTGGCAGATGGGATTAGAATTTCAGGTGATCTTGACATATGGGAGATATGTACTTAAAGTAGATTTCAGTTAGGGACAAGTGCTAATGCACAAATACAGGTTGAGAAACAGACTCAGTACCAGTTCTCCATGCTTTATCATGAAGTGAATGCAAATCAGCACTGTACTAATGTGACAAGGAAAACAAATGCCAGAGTGGGATACAGAAAGCAGGAGCATTGTATGCTCCTCCCAGCATAGAACATGGAAGCTAGCGTGGGAAATGCATTTCCAAACAGATGTAGGTTAGTCAATAGAAGAACAATGACAAAATTTACAAAACCAGAAAACAATGGCTGCAAGGAAAGCTTGAGTCAGCTTCAGGACTGAAAAGAGAAATTCAGTCTTGAAATAAGTTCTTCCATGAAGAGCAAGAGAACAACCTGTTCTCCCCTTGCATGGTGAAAAGGACAAGAGCAGATGGTCATAACTTGCAGCAAGGAAGATTAAGGTGAGATATTAAGGAAAGTTTTCTGAAATTTTATTATGCTAGAATCACCCTTGGCTCTTCTGTTTCCAACCTGTTCTCCTGTCACAAATTACTTGCAATGATGTGCTGGATTTGTCTTATCAGAGGCTTTCTTTTGTATTCTGAATACTTTATAAAACAGTAGAAATGAAGGACAGGTTTTTGCATTTTGGTAAATATAATAGTCTATGTAAACAAAAAATTTTCAAATCATTGAGTGAATTAAAAAAATAGTAAAGAAACTCCCAAGCAGAAAATTAGAGCAAATTAATTGGGTAAATTATTTGCTGTGAATCATTCGCTTTAGCTTAATTTCTAAGTTTTGCTTATTATTGATCCTTAATTAGCATAATGGTGCTATATGCAAAGTTAGTTGTTTTTGTTATCACTCTGAATGCAGGTATTCTCTCATTGCTTTAAAAATGTGCATCTTTAGATGTACTTTTGAACAGTCAGTTTGCATATTGATAGCTGTTAATGCTGTGTTAAAACCCATGCAGTATCATTCTGTGAATACTGGAAAAGTAAGGGTAAGTAAACATGATTAACTGCAGGCTGTGATGCTAAACATATTCAATTATTCAAGCGAATGTTTCTCTCTCTTTCGGTTAATGAGAAATTTATGGATTAGCCTTTTCCTCCTTCCCCGGTGGTTATTCCCTCCTATTGTTAAGAAACTAGGGGATAATATAATGAGATGCTCACTTGATTACTATCAATAAGACTTCAAATGGTATTTTTAGGAAGAAGCAGCCAAATTCATCCCAGGTGCAACATCAACAAAATCAATAACATAACAGTAATGAATATTGCTGAAGAAAAGTGCCTAGATCACTGCATGATCTGTATGATTGTTTTGATTTAAAGCATTTTTTAATTTACCAAACACCATTTTTAATGACATTAAGTTTTGCAATATTTACTCAAAAGCTCAACCTGGGAAAAGGAACAGTCTATGGAGAATATGTGTCAGCATATTCATACAACATACTACCTTGCAGACCTCAGTAAGGTGCTGCCTTGGCAGGGTCAGAGCCCTGTTCAGGGGTGTATTTGCTAAGGGCTGAAGAGCAGGCCATGGCTACGCTCTGCATGTCCAGGCAGTTCCCACATCCAGCCTTCTCCAGTGGGGGAGTTTCACGTGGTTCCCTGGGAGAGGCTGGAGTAACTGGGAGACATGGGTGAGCTGGGAAGGGGGCTGTAGTAGCTCTTGCGGACTACAGCCTCCACCAGTCAACTGAAAGGGAAAGGGCCCTCGCTGGCTCTAGGAGCAAGTACTGTCCATGGCTTCTGTTCATAGGACTAAACCCTGGCCACCAAAACAGGCTGGCCTCTTCCATACTGCCTTTTGGGAACAACCTCTGGCCTGTACTTCACCTACAGACTGTTCCTGGGCCCTGCCTGGGACAGCCGTACGCAGTGCAGGTCAGAGCTGTGCCAGGAGCATGCTGACAATTATCACGGTTCCTGATCACAGGGCAGCGCTCAAGCCAGCACCAGGCCTTCAGGGGTAGGTGTACGCACAGCAGACTACAACCACTGACCTCTTCTGCCTCCTGGCGTTGCTCCTGCCACTTCCTTTGCTTTCAGACTGGGCCATAGGCTGAGGTCCCCTACTGTCCTCAGCAGACCTCATACACCCATTTAGGATGTACTCAGCAGACTTAATGTAGACCTAGGACAGAAACACATCTCAGAAGTTCCCACTGAGATACCCAATAACTAGCTGAACTTCTCAAAGCAAAGCACCTCTTTGGAAACAAAGCATCTCAACAGAAGCCTTATTTCATAAGAAAGGTTTATTTAAAAGCCTTTTCCTCATTTTCTTTTTTGGAATTTCATTTTAACATATGGCTTATCTTAAAAAAACCTAGAACTGCGCTCTCCCTCTATTGATATGAAACAAATCTATCATGAACTTATTGCTCATTTTTTAATTAAAATTTTCTATTATGTAAAGCATGAGTCTTAGGCTGACTGGCAATCATTCAAGCTCTTGGAACAGAAGATCTTAGCACAGCCTCATAGAAAATTCAGTGAGCACCTCCTGCAGGAGTTCCCTTTCCCACAATGAGATTTCAGTAAATTACACCATCCCTTTCAAGAGTAATTGCAATAAATTTAATATGACCAGCAAACATGAAATATGTCAGTGTGTCACAGTTCATTACAACAGGATCTCCATTGCGAACTAATAATAAATAGTAATGCTCAGATAACAGCCAAGAAAATGTAATGTCTGAGCATTGAAAGAACATAAATAAGGATCTGAACTCATCGGATCCTGTTCTGAATAGAACAAATGGATGCCCTGTGGACTTCTATCAAAGTGATGGATGAGGGGTTTTCTTTTTTGACTACTGAAAATGCAAAGAAATAAAAAATGTATCCAACCCCCAGACTTTCAATCCTCTCCCTGCATTTGTAGCAGCTCTCCCCTCCAACGAATGATTGAGGACTGCGAACACAGAATGTGAAGGACAGCCGCTCCGGCAGGAATATTTGAGATCATAATCCAAGTTGTAGCAGTACCTTGGGCACTTAAAGGGATATGGTCAAATAATTCTGCTGTGGGTTTTGTTTTGCTTTACTTTTCAGTGTTTGTAAAAAATCATGTTTTCTGGAAAACATAGCATATTTTCTTTTGTTCTCAGTTTGTCCTCTTCTTTGGAAAGTGTTGATTTCTTCCCTTCGTTTCTTTTTGGAGCACAATCCAATTTAGTATGGTTTTTTCTCCAATACTGATCCTGTCAATCAATAGCTAGGAGTTATATTCATTTTTAATACTGCTTTGTGCTCTTTCAAGCAACTCTGCCTAAGCACACTGAAGCATATTTCAGCTGCAGCACAACACACTTTATTTTAATCTTTCACTGATGCTAGCAGATGCATAGAAAATGCTACTTACTTGCAAATTATAACTGAATAATTTAAAGCATGGCCAGATTATTATTGTGAGCTCATGAAGGAGAAAATTAAAGGTTTAAAGGACAAACTCAGTTCTGATCTAAAACTACCATAACATGTGGAGATAATAAACATACATCAGTAGTGAAATTGGTCCGAATATCATCCCTGAATTGACAGTGTGCATGGATGATCTTGTGACAATATTTTATTGTTATTCAGGCTGAAGCAGAAGTAATCAAATATTATTTGTCAAGGCTGGTTGGTTATTTTGACCATCTCAGGGGAATGTTTCTTTCCAAAGTTACAAAGAAAAAAAATCTACAATAAAGCAGGTGTATTGAAGGACTTTCATCTTGTGAAGTGTATGATATAGGACAGAGACAGGACACCAGACTTGACTGATGAATGGTATGACCCATCATGGAACATCCCCCCCCCCCCCCCCCCCCTTTCTTTAGTCTGTATTTCCAGCAATTTGTAGTTGCTTACAACTTCAAAAACCTTTAATCATTTGTGATGGTATTTTCTTTGCAGAAATATTCCTTATGCAGTGCTTAAGCATATAATAAATATTATTTACAATGGGTGTACTTGTTTAATGTTAAAATTTCAAATAGTTATCTATATTATACATAACAGATAAAGCACATATATCGATTTCAAACTTCTGTTAAAGCAGCTCAACAGAAGTTTGAGAGATACAATGGCTTGGTGAGAGAATAATTTTTTTTAGATACTCAGCTGAATCCAGGAGGGTTGCTTTGGTTTTGCAGTAGTTGTAAAAATTAATTATCTTGTCTTCTTCTCTGTTGTCTGAAATAATAACAGCTTTGTTACTTTTAGAAAATCAGAAGTGATTGCGACATGGGGCTGAATGAAAAACCCTCTTGTCTGGGATCCCAGGGCTACCGCTGATTGTTGGGCAGCAGGCCTGTTGATTTCAGAGCTGACATGCATAATGTTTCAGCAAACTCCTGCTCTAGGGTTGCCCAGGTGTTATGATAATTTTCTTGTCCTTTGGGTTTTAAAGATTTTAAAATCCAAAATAGGCTACTAAGATTGCCTGGTCTGATCTCCTGGATGGCATAAGCTGTAAAACAGAAGCTGCTCATTTCAATAACGTGAAGATAATTTTGCTTGCAACTTGAGCATGTTTTCTTCAATTTTATTTTTGTTTGTTTTTCAGAAAGACAGTAATCCATGGAAAATTCACCTCTTTTCTAAACCTGTTTCCCTCCTGCCATTTTCATTCCAATGCATATAGTCTTAGCGTTGGGTAAAATCGTTCATAATTCTTTGTCTAATTTTGTCTAGACCTAACCCTGACCTTGTTATTGAATCTTGTTGTGTCACTCATGACTAGTTTCTGGTATTAGAAAACTTCTTCCTGAGTAAACAGTTGCAGGCTGTGAGGAAGTTTCCTACTTGCTCATCTTTTCGATAAAATGCAATATGGGAGGCAGGGCTTCCAGGCTTGTAAATGCTCATACAGGGCATATAGTATTAAGATCCTGCTCCCCGATGTCTGAATACTCAGTGCCAGAATTTACACAAACCCAATACATATTTTATGGTTCTGACTTGATAATTTGTTCTTTAACTTGGCAATAAGATAAAGAATTGTGAAGAATGTGACCAGTGTTTTGGCTTTGGAAGTCCGTCTGCCCATGTCTGGATTTTAGCCAGGATATCGTATAAGGCTGTTGAGCAGATGAACTCTTCCAGCTCCTGTTAGCTGTGGAAGGTGGGAAGGGATAACCCTCTTCAGTTTGGCTGACAGCTCATCTCTGCCCTCTTTCTAGAAGTTACTGCCTCCTTGGGTATGCTACCACCATTAAACAGTCACTCCTTAATTAGTCAGGCTAGCAAAGATCTTATTACCAAAATCATTTAAGTTTAATTTGGTGCCAAACAGCAGGATGTATCATGGAGAAGATCAGCTGGTGGGTCTGAGAGATCCCCGCTCTTCAGTGGGGGGATGGCGAAGAATGGCTGCAGGGAAAAGCGATGGGAACAGGAATCTGAAAGATCCCCAGTCTTGGAGCATGCTGAACATACAGCAACAACTGCACACTGAAAGAGACGTGGCCTATGTTCTGGGTAGATCTTGGATGTATTTTTCCAGCCATCTAAAGCGAGACAGGAACATCCTGAATTCTTCAAAGGTGGGAACATCAAGCCTGCAAGGAAATTCAGGCTGGCCCTTGAGAGCACTAGGCTGTGTCAGGTTGAAGAGGCTGGAGGTATTGCTGTGCTTGTTCTGTGGGACAGATGCAAACCCAGGTCAGTTCTGCCAGTTCTCACCTGCTGCAGTGCCACACAAATGTGGCTGAATTGCTCTAGCTTCTGGCTGGGAGTGGCTGTTACCATAGTGTCTAGAAATAGGCCATTTGCAGTTATCTGTTTTTGCTCTTGCTGTTTAGGAGGTTGTGGGCATTCAATTTTTCTTTCTCCCCCTCCCCTTCCTTTTTTTATCTTCTCTTCCTCAAGTATACTAAACCCAAATTATTTCACTTGATGCTGATATTTTTTAGAAATGCAGTCCTTCAGATTACAACATTCTTACCACCCAGAGGCACTTTTCATATGTGTTTTCTCCATTTTGTTCTCTGAAGGAAGGTCAGTCACATCTACTACTTCAGATTTTTATAAAATTTAATTTTTAAACAGTGTCATAGTTCTCAGCAGAGAAATCAAACCAGAGCTGCATCAAATTGTGTTCTGACCTCAAGGTATTATCCTCAAACTGCAATTCAAGGTGCTTCCCCTCATTAGTTTAATGAATGCTACAGCAGTTTGTCTCGGTTGACTTTTTTCAGAAATAATTGGAAGCCCTTTGTTGCCATGGCTTAATATCATTTCATGCCCTATCCCTTAATGATTCACAGACAATTTGTTAATCCGGAACTCTGTTTTCCTTGAAACACTCCTGTCCATAGCGATTATTCCCATAACTGCACCAAGCTGACTGAGAACTCCCGGCTCCTGCCCGTGAACCATTACTCCATCTCCATCAGAACAGATGCTAAGGAAATTTGCTACTTGACTCTCCTGACTCCTTTTGACTAGAAATTTTGATCAGGTGCTTATTATGTGAACAGAGGGTTTGATAGTAACTAATTTATTTTAATATACAGGTACTTCTGTAGTATCTTTCTGATCTAGTAAAGTTATAGATTCAATGTGCTGCTGGCTGACTCAAGCCAAGCAGCTGCCAATGCAATTGTACAAACAATTCACGCTGACTCTTGCTGATACCACCATAAGATTTAAGGTGTTGGGTGAGCTGCAGAACAGGAAAAATAGACCCTACTGCTCATAGGCAAATCTGCCTTTCCTCTCCAAAGAGGTCTTAGAGGATTCTGTTTTTTCACTGACATCTCTAACATGAAGCTCCAGAAATTTCCAAACCTGTGGCCCAAGAGCTACCATAGGGTGCTGCAGATTCAGATGTGAAACAAAAAGTTGAGATTTAGTTCGTTTAAGTGTTACTCAGGTACATGTGTATGTATTTGCAAACATATATCTGCGTTTTGGTTCAGATCAGAAGTGGGCTTTGGAAGGAAGTCTTCCAATTGTCCCCACTCACTGCACTTTGCACCGTGGAGTGCACAAATTGGATTTTATTTGGACCAGAACAAACCGAGGCGTGCTTCATGTACTCCATTAGGCATCATGGACTTAGCTCTACTGGTGACCAACTGCTAATGGACTGGTAGGCATTCAGTCCACGAGATCAGGTTAGGCCCCATCCAAAGTAATGGCCCCCATCTCAAAATGCTCATTGTGTGGACGTAGGCCCCTCAGCACTGCTGTAGAGCACCATACTTAGCTCTACAGATCGGTTGCCGTTGTGCTGCATTACTGCCTATTGTAGGCATTTAGATGCAAGCAGGGAGTCTGAAAATCAGGGAAGTGTGAACTCTTTCTTTTTTTATTTCTCTCTTTTAAAATGTTTCTCCTGAATGCCAAGATGATATAGCTATTAGTACGAATGCTGGAATAATCTGAACGTTTTTGAGCCTTTTGTGAGCATGAATTTTTATACTCTTATGGCAGTGACAGGGCAGTGAAGATCTGAGTCCCAGATGGATTTCAGTGCTTTTGTTTGCATGCTTAAAAACATTGGTAGTGTATTTTACAGTATATTGTGTTTGATATGGTCTACAAGAAAGGAGGTGTGGTTGGGAGACTAAGCAACACTTAAGAATGCGTGTTTACAGGTAAATACCAAGGAAACAATATATCCCAGAATGAGCAAATTGCAAATGGTACTCAGTTTTACCTCTACACAAGTATGCAGACTTCAGTGACTGAGGATGTAACTGAAGACTGATTTAGTGCCAACTACATAGCGCAAATTGAAGGAAAGCAGAGATGCACACTTGTACTCTTTGTTTGCAGAAATAAATTCCTGAACTGAAATGCTTTTTGTGGCCCTGTGCCCGCAGTATTCCAATCTCTCTTGATGAGGGGGGGAAGCGGGGTGAGAGGAAAATCATAATTTGAAGCCACTAGCCTATTTATGGAACATACTGATTCACGTGCAAGTCATGTTGATGCCCTGTTCTTGCACACTGCCAGAAAAACAGATTGGTTTGGTACAGTGGAACCCATGGGCTGTATGCTGGCATCAGCTCTACTGTGAACTGAGTGGTTTAATTTTTAGGAGAACATTTTTCCATATGTTTGTAAATTTAAACTGGTGCATTTTGATAATATAAATCATGTAGCTGATTTTTTGTGACCTCCTATGAATTAAATTCACAGTACTCTGGCTAGTGTTCTGAATGTGTATTTTTAACTCAAAAAAACAGAACAAAGCAAAAACCTCTTTGTTCACCTGTTCTGGATACATCCTTATCCAACTTATGCTAAGATAAATGGTACATTATTTAATTCTCTTGGCTTACATAGGATTTTTCTGTCTCCCTGGATTGGCACCAGTGGTGAATCTGGCAGTCTTTCCTGTTGCTGAGCTGAAGAGGTGCTTCTCTGTTAGATGATAATACATGGCTTTCTTTGTTGTGATGGATTTTTTTTCTGTTTGTTATTGATGGCGGCTTGGAGAATTATACCCTCTGTGAAATGGCCAGCACCTAAAAAATTAAGCAATTACAAATCTAAGCATTAACACAAACATAGCAATTCAAAAGATGTGTACACCCATACATTGTGCACTCAAGCAAAATGAAAATCAACTTTTTATGCAGAAAGCCCACATATTTTACAGATCAACGTATTGTTATTCCTATGCAAAATATTCATAAACAAGCCAGTGAGTTTTAAATCCAGTTCAATATGGATTACAGAAAAACTAAGGAGGTTTGAATAAATCAATAAGATTCTCATCAATACTACCCTCAGTGTGAAAATGTTTATTATTAATACAAAACAGTATGTTTTGTCTACAAATGAACCTGACATATCATTTCGTATTTTATACCACTTCCCAGTCAGCAATTATTGATCTCTCAACATGAAAATTCTATAGATTTTCCATATAATACCACCCATTTTCTAATGTAGGAGTAGCTGCTTATTTTAAATCAAGCTAGTGTTGTAAAACACTATATAAATATGTCCAAATTGTGAAAATGTGGATAGATTTCCCTTGCTTATGGGTTTGATAAACATATGGTTACATGCCTTTTTGTGGGTGGAGGTGGGGTTTTGTGCCTGATTGTGATTTTATTGGCATTGCAGAAGTGAGTGTTACTTTAACTTTGGGTTTCCAAGCTCAGACAGGTAGCTTTAAAAGAATTACCAATTTTCAGAGAAAAAGTGCTGTTCAACTACGATCTGTCTGAGTTAGAAGGAAAACTGTTCCAAATTTGCAGCTCTGCTGTTCTGCTGGGCCCAGGCTGAGTGCAAACTGCAACCTCAGTTGAGGCAAGATGTGCTCTGCTCTTTTTAAGTGCTTAGAACAGAACAAAGCTGCTGGATATAGTGAATTAAGTAAACAACTGGGGAACCTCACAGATACATGAGACTCGAATAAGCAGGTATTCATGTATTTTGGGGATTCATTTATATTCCTGTCTCTTAAATTAGAATGCCTGAATGTGGCTACTTATGTTTGGTTCAGGAAAGAGCATGAGCTAGTCCCAGCAATACATCAATTTATCTTCATCCTATTCTTTGCAAATGTCCTGGTTTCAGCTGGGATAGCGTTGATTTTTCTTCCTAGTAGCTGGTCTAGTGCTGTGCTTTGGATTTAGGATGAGAATAATGTTGAGAACACCCTGATGGTTTAGTTGTTGCTAAGCAGTGCTTACACTAAGTCAAGGACTTTTCAGCTTCCCTTGCTCTGCCAGGTGGACAAGAAGCTGGGAGGGGGCACAGCCAGGACAGCTGGCCCAGACTGGCCAAAGGGCTATTCCGTACTGTATGGCGTCATGCCCAGTATATAAACTGGGGAGAGTTGGCCAGGGGCAGCGATCGCTGCTCGGGGATGGGCTGGGCATCGGTCGGCAGGTGGCGAGCAACTGTATAGTGTATCACTTGCTTTGTATATTATTATTGTATTATATTATTATTATTATTACTATTATTACTATTCTATTTCATTTTACTTCAATTATTAAACTGTTCTTATCTCAACCCATGAGTTTTCTCACTTTCACCCTTCCAGTTCTCTCCCCCATCCCCCTGGGGTGGGGGGAGTGAGCGAGCAGCTGTGTGGTGCTTAGTTGCTGGCCGGGGTTAAACCACGAAAGCAAAGTAGATGATTTTTAAATCGTATGTTAAACTGTGGGGCCAGATCATGTACTTCTGTTAGGGAGTGAAGGCCATATCCACAAGGAGAAGCTAGTCAGAATTAGCCTTAATAGGCTTACACTGTAACTGGGGTATGGCTCAACTTTGATACAAACAAAAGCATTGCTGAGCCAGCTACAGACCTACAGCTCACTAAGGACTGCAAAACCCACCATGGGCTGCAGACAAATACCTCAAGTAGTCAACTGTTAACATGATCTTTGCTGCTGCAACACACTTCTGCCATTGCTTATTTCACTGGCTAAATGAAAAGGAGCTTGTGTTCTGGCTAAAATTAGGATACAGAAAAAGAAAATCACTGGTCTAATCCTGTAAGGATTAGTGGTCCTACATGAAAACACTTTAATATTCACTGGGCTGAGCAGTTTGGCATCTAGTTCACATCTAAACCCTACTTGCTATATCAGGGAGACATTTCTTGTCCTTGATGTCCTTTAAGGGCATAAAATGCCATGATGCCTGCCTCTTTCTTTTACAGCACTTCCACTTTAGTATTCGTCCTTGGTGAGTACCAAGGAAGTAGGAGACGTGTTTGGCCTTGAGAATCTTCCTTATCCTCCCGTGCTCTTCTACGTGAGCACTTGTGGGATTCATTGAAACACATAGCAAACGCCTTTGACATATAACAGAAATAAGTCATATACATGTCACTCTGGAAGAAACTGTGTATCAATTATAAAAGGAATTAACAGTAACCAAGTCATATGTGAATATATTCAACTACCGACACATAGAATCAGATGAGCTGAATCTCATGCTGTGTGCCCAAGTCAAGACTATGAATTCTGCTGTAAGACCTATAACCTAAGAGGTCAGTAGTGTTAAGGCTTAGGGACTTGCTTATTTCTTCAGAAAAGTTTGCTAGAGAGCCCAAAGAGTTAAGTTATATGCAGTCATATTCCTTCCATGTGTAGGTAAAGTACAGTGGGAAACGGGTCAGGAAAAACAGGAAATTCTTGAATATCCCTGAAAGATAAATTTTCCAGAGGGGCTGGTGTGTTTTTAACAGTCCTGCCTCCTGTACCCAGGCACCTGTGTCAATGCTGTGTGAATTCCCAGTCAGCTGGCTCAGGAGTATCTACTGACCTGTGCAAACCCCTCTAACCGCAACACAGCTGCTGCCAGCCCTGCACCCCTCCCCAGCCCTGCTCGTTGACATACGTGTTTGATCCTGTACGAGATTGCTTTTTGTGAATTTGGCAGTGATAGGTTAACGGTTGGACTCGATGATCTTAAGGGTCTTTTCCAACCTTGACGATTCTATGATTCTATGAATGCCAAGGAAAAAAATTACTCCTCAGGTGAAAAACAATCAGGAGGGGAAGAAGGGGTACATCTCAGTCGTCGTATCTCTGGGCATGTTGCTGGTTATCTAAAACCTCTGGTTAAGGCTCTTCCTGAGGTCGAATGCAGCCTCAGGAATGTATGGATCCTACTACGAATGAGTGTGGGAAACTTTTCACACCCATTAATTAGATCTGGTTTTGCAGCATGCTTTTTTTAAAAAAAAATATTTTATAGCTATGCTCTTCCTGTCACACATACACAGCTTACTGACAACCAGGCGGAGTGGACTGTGTGCCACATTAACAACGCTTTAACCATGGCAGTAACCAGTGCGTGTTGTGTCCGTTGACGTAGGCGAGGGGTGTTTCCTTGGGCAGCCTTGAGGGGGAAACTGAGGCAGTGGGAGGGCAGAGCTGAGAGCTCTTGGCTTTTGCTGTCTTGAAACAAGCTGAATATGTTTGTTTTCTTGGTCACACATGTCTGCTATATGCTAATGTATGCTGCACCAGAGGTTCCAGAAATATTTATGGAAGACAAGAACTTGAAAGTCCCTGCTTATATGTATACTTTTAGGCAGTCAACTAGATTTCACATTGGAAAAATACAATCCCACATAATGATGTAGTGGAGGAAAATATATATGCTGTGTACACAACTGAATATATATTGTCTAAATAATTCGTATGAGGATCAGAAAATTTGACAAACTTATAAGTGACTTAACTGAACTGAGCTGTTTTTTCCATACAGGTGTTTCTATTATTAAAGACAACATAAATGGGTATAGCTCTTATTTAAAATACACTTTTAAAAGTAGCAATCATTACGTAAAAAAAAACAACCTTAAAAAATATGTCCATTTATCATTACGCTGACAATGATAATCACCTAATGAACTGAATGTACAGATCCACAGTTCTATCAAGAGTTGCATTTGATGCCCAAGCTACTCTAATTGCTACCTGTGTAATTGTGTAACTCATGTAAATCACTAAAGACAGGTTGATTTAAACACAATGTTAAAATTTAAAAGGAGTGACAGTTCTAATAAAGCAAAATAATCAGAATAGATCTATTTGACAAAGCCAGTAATTATAAACCTGAATACCAATTAGTTCTGAGTAGGTAGGTTTATTCCAGCTCTTTCGTTGGACTTGAGAATAATTATATTCGTTTTCCAAAGTATCCAGAAAAATAAAGCAAAAATTCATTATGCAAAACCAACATGTGCCTTGCATCTGCCTTTTCAGTGTTTCTATTTACTGTCACGATGAAAATATACATGCTGGTAAATCCATCTGCTCAAAGTAGACAAATTGTTACCCCTTTGTTGAATTTAAGTAGTGAAATCTATAAGCAAGAGAGTTCTGCAGGTGGGGGAAATCGATCCAAGTAGGACAGTGTGAAACACTGATGGAAAAACTGCTAAGAAGGCTTTTGAAGATACATGGACAATGCATCTGCTTTCCTCACAGCAGTTTATCTCACATTGGAAACTATTGCCTTTAATGGTAGCCACTATAGTAGTGGCTTCTGATTTTCTCTTGTGAGTGACACATCATCTATCTATCAATCAATCAATCAATCAATCTATCATTATCTGTTTTTAATAGGGACAAAACCCTCTGTTTCCCTTCTTATTTCCTTTGGAATTACCATGGGGACTAAGTTAAATTAATTAAAATTGGAACTTTGTGATTTTTTATTAGCTCTGAAATGCAAATAAGTGTCTGTACTTTCTGTAACCACGCATTAGCTGAGCAAATACAAATTTGCATATTTTAGAAAGTTAAGAGTATAGGTTGATTGCAAAGCATGATGCTGCAGCAGCAAGGCTCGTTAGAATAAACTCTGAAGGAGAAATGGAGAAAGTCTTATTACTTGGGACATCTTAAACTGAACTAGAAAAAGCATTAACATTATGGTGCTTTGTGCTCAGAGACAGATGAATTAACTTACTCAAAATACTGGTAGGCCTTTTTTAACAATGCATCCCTGCAAAATTTGGCAGGAATGAATGTCATACATGCTTTACATATAATTGAATGTATTATTTTGGCTAAACCTTTGAAAATGCTGTTATTTTTCATTTTAGGAACTGAAAAATATGAAGCTACGTCAATAAAAATATGTGAGTATATTGTTATTCTTATTACAGAAATTCCTTTCCTTTCCGCTTTTAAATACATATATGAGGAAATATTTATAGCAAGAGTTAAGGTAAGTTCAATATTTAAATTTTTTTCTGGAAAGTAATTAATGTGAGACAATTCTTTGGTCTGAAATCTATACTACCTATCAATTATTCAGGAGAAACGGACACTGAAAGAGGTACAGTGGTGCCACTCTGTCACTGCCAAATTTGGTGACTTTTCTGCCTTGAGCATATATGTTAGGATTAGGTACAAGTACAGATTCTGCATTCTTTTTGTTGGGTATAACAGCATGTCCATTACTGGCAGTGCCTCATTTGTTTCACTGTCGGAGTAGTTAATACTGAGAAGAACATGGAAAAAGTGGATGATAGAAATAAACAACCTTTCAAGAATTTTTTCTCCCAAACAGTTTCAAAGTTTGGGTTAAGCTTTTTGAAACTTGGCACACTATTGCTTTCAACTGCTTTATTTTAGGTAAGCATATCAGGCATAGTCTCACCGAAGTGAAAAGACTATTTGTGTTTTACTGAAAAAAAGCCTGCACCTTCACAGGATGATCTTCTGACATTGATATGTCTCTGAGCAGTAGAAAGTAATACTGTATCACATAAATATTTTTTTTTTCCTTCCAGTTGAGCATTTTCTATTTTCTTTTTAAAAATAATGGAGCATAGAGATTAGCTGCATGAAAAAGAGTGAGGCATGGATTCTCTCTGGATGTCATATTCCAAGTTATTGAAAGGCTTGTTGAAGAATTGGCAAAAGAGCAACAGAGAGAGAGAGAGAGATGATGGGTTGATGGTGTGTGAGAGGTGACGGGCCTTAGTCGGCCATGAGGAATGTTAAAATTAAAATTATTTCATGCAATGGGTATTTTGAATGCAGACTTGCAACAGTGCTAGAAAGGAAAATATTATCTTTGTCAAAATGTCAAGAATCATTCTGAGGGTTTTTGTTGTAGAAATGGAATGGGAAGGGAAGATCTGGGAATTTTCAAGGAAATGATGATGATGAACCAGGAAGAAATCTCTTTGTTTATCTGAATCTGGTTTTGATGTTTAACATCCTAGCAGAAGTTATAAGTCATGTTGGTTTCAATTTTGCAAAGCCTTTGCTGTTTATGCTCTTTGTGAGTGTTGTTTCTGTTTGTTCTTTGTGTTGTTTTGGTTTGATGTTTTCCTTTGCGAAGTGGGCAAAATTCAGGATGAATTTGTTGTAAATGAATCAAATGTTTTTTTTGCTCTTAACAAGAAGTGTCTTTTGTGAATATCTAAACACTGGAAAAGCCACACTGAGCTCTGGAAACTAGCTGCAATGCTCAAACTCTTTGTACTCTCAGACACCTGATTCCCTAAACTAGAAACACTAATTATGCCACTTGAAATCTGAGACATGTTTAGCAATGGTCAGTCAAAAAAAAAAAATCTAGTGTGACTATTGGAGTGACAAGCCCAATGAGTAAATGAGGATCACATGTTCATAAAACAATTTATTTTTCCTAAGGTGATGTTTCAAAACAGTTATGGAGAACTCTGTGTTATCAGGTGTATAAATACACATACAACCTAAGCAGCATTTTTTTTATATGTGGGAATGAACTAAGTCACTGGACTTGTACTAGTAAGAAGAATGCTTTTCTTATATTTTGAGGAAAGGTCATCAAAGGGATGGATCTTATTTGGACACAAATGCCAAGACTAAGTTGGAAGACGCTTAATTTTTTGGAAGACTAGTTTAGAAAATGACATGTGTGTCAAGTTAATTAGATGAAACTTGTGTAACAATGAATGTTTGCTCTCTCTAAACAGTGAAGTAAATCACTGTAACAAGCAAACCACTCAGAACTTGTTTGACAAAGCTCAAGAACTGCTGCTTGGAGGAAGAGAAGGACATCTTAGAGCAGCAGCATTCAACAGTTTTTCAGTTTATAGGTTCCAAATTTTTTTGCAGTGCCTCTAAGGAATCCTATATATGGAATTTAAATCTGACAGTGTGTCAAGGTCCGTTTGGATCTCTCAAATTTACAGGACAATGTCCTCCGTGATTTAAACTTTATTTCATGAGCTCATTGAGAAATATAATAAATAAACATGACAAACAGGGGCTCGATTCCCTTCTGCCCAGACTAGTCTATCATGTTAATTCACTTATTCACCATTCAAGTCATAAGATTTCATAACTTATAACCCATGACTCTTAATATCGTGCACCTATGAGCAAAAGAAAAGACCTAGCCGACTGTGAGCGTGCTCATCATTCCTCCTCCCTTATGGTGCAGCCATCCCCTGTATCACACCTGGAAGCACGAAAGCCTCAGCAGTCCAGCTGCTGTTGGATCCGCTTCAAAAGCTTTTTGGGTAAGCGGATGTTTTATACACTCCATCTTGGAGGTTTGGTCTGTATCATTTCCGTAAGTCAGTGGATTCTGAGGAAACTGCCAGACAGAAGATGATGGCTGCCAGAAACAGCAATTTGCAGGTGAACATGGTTGCATAACAGCCCTTCAGCTCTTTCTGGCCACCCGTCCTGCCTATCTGGTGCTCTCACTTTGACCTAATGGCACTGCTCCCAGCATCCATCAGGCCTTAGCATGAGCTGGGTTAGCCAAAATCTAAGCAGGTGTTGAGTGAACAGTCACACAGCGGGCCTTGTTTTCCTAGTTACCTTCAGCAGACCACATAGTATTTCACGTCTATCCAAAAGTCCCTGACTAAGGGACTGCAAATGACTGCTTTAGCAGATACAAATCTGCTTCACATATGAGTTGGATAAAGTTCACATGGCTTGCTTAACTGCTGCTCATAGAAGAGGCCTGGAGGGAAGCAGATAATGGAAAAGTCTCTGAGACTTTTCAGCCATGTATCGACAATTCTTTACTCCTGTGTACAAGGAGAGCATAGTCACTATATTTTTCTTGCTTAAGTGATTCTACTTAATTCTAGTATCAGTTGCTAAATGCTCTCTTCTTTTTACTCATCAAAGGTTTCCTGTTTAGTACAAGGAATGACCTACTACCTTTGGATAATGTTTACCTGTAGCAAAAATGACATTTTGAGGAAGATAAAGATACATAAATGTGATGAAGGTTTTTGGGTAGTTGGAAGCACAGTATACCCAGAATATGACTGGAGACAGATCCCACAGTCTCATTAAGCAGATTAATGTACTGCACATATTTTCTAAATCCAAGTCAGGTTCAGAAGAGCTAAAGACAGTCACCCAATTATCCACCAGTGAAATCACACCGACGGTATTGATAAATACTGGGTTGTTGTCCTCATTGCCCTGTGTGAGGGGGGTCTCAGTGCTCTTTTTAATTTTCTGTGCCAGAGTGCAGTTTTATTGTCAGTAACTGTCTTCAGCTCTATGTTCACTTTATGCTTGTTATCTGTCTTTTCCTAAAAGTTAGTACTCCAGGCAAGAAAGCCTCCTTTAACTAATAAAATGCTAACTAACTAATAAAAACACAAGTTCTGTTGTGTGAGTACACTCAGCACTTGATTCAGTCTCTGCAATTGTTGCTGATTATGTAGTTTGTATGCCAAAGCAAGGAACATTTGAGATCTGTTGGCCCTCGTGAGGGCAAATAAATGAGAGACATTAACAAAATCAACACCAAACATGAAATCTGTTGGGGAGAAGAATTATTTGGGTATCCTAAAGGCTGTTTTTCCTTGAGTTGTCTCCCAGCAGAGATCCAGTCCTGTCACAGCCAGAATTATGTACCAGTCCTTCCTCCAGCGCTTACCACTTACAATGGAAAATTGGGTTTTTTTGCCCCAGTAGGGCTGGAAGTGGTAACCTCTCCCCTTCTCTCTGCAGTGCCAGTTGTTCTTTGGCTCTCTGACTTAGTGCTAGTGTGATTAAATGCTGTTACATGGGGAAGCAATAGGTTGCTTTCATGGAACCACGGATGCTTGCTTTTATCTTATTGATAGCTTCTTCTGATATTTGTTATTGGCAAGGTTTTAAAATAAGTAACTGCTGATCCTCATTCTTTTTCACCTTTCAAATACATGAAGAGATTGTGTAACATATATTAGATATCAGTTATTTGTGCGTATATGAGGCGATTTCATATACCATATTACTTTTTTAGAAATAAGTTTACATTTATAAGCTACAGGAAATTGGACTTGCTATGTCTGTGTCTTATGGCATAGAATCACCCACTTCTTTATGTTTCAAATTTATGTTGTCTATTTATTTTTTTCAGTCACAATTCTTTTGCCCTTTCTAACTTTTCTTAACTAAATTCAGGTCTATATAGACAAAGGTAGGAAATAAAATAAATTTGTTGTTAATATACCAACATTGTATTAATTAAAGAACTAGAAAATGTTGGATTCCAATGAGTCTCACCTCCAGCATTTATGCATATTAACTGCTGTAAATTGGCCTCTTTTAGATTTTCTGTGAAACTCCAAAGAATAGAATTAAAACAAGTACTTCTAAGAGATTTAATCCTTGAAATATTAATTGTTAATGATATATTAAAAAATCCTATGCTTTCTATTAAACATTACTTTAATGATCAAGGCAGCAGAACAAAGAAGTGCCTCTGTATTGGAAGATATTATACAGGCAATTGTTTTGAATAAAGCTAGAGAATTCTAAGATACATAGAGGAGATTTTTAAAATATAGTTTGTAATATATTCATTTCCTCAAGGATTCAAAATGAGAGGAAAATTGTTTACGTAGCAGATGCTGTCCTTGCATAGCTTAGTGTTTTACTGTTGAGGTGGTGAAAGTGAAATTTATCGCTATGTGAAACTCACTGGGTTTTGTGTTAAACTGTAACTACAGGCTTAATCTGTTGGGGTTAGGAAGAAAGGGGTTTTAATTAATATCTGTATGCCCGTGGCTTTCACTTTCAATTATTACTTCGAATTCTATCTAGGTTTTTTTTCTGAGAACCAGTCTTTAAAAAAATCACAGCTGATGTGTTCATTCCTGCAAGATGGTTAGTGCCTTCATTTCTCATCAAAGTCATTGTAAAATGAATGAATGCAACAGATTAAGAAATTGAGTCTTAAATTATTCATTCATTATTCACAGGACTGGGAATCTCTGATGTAGCTAGGAGGATTCATAGGGGAAAAAAAAGACAAGATACAGTGGGAATTACTACGTTTTTGGATGTGAACTTGAAGTGGCAAGGTCAGATCACTAGCAAACTAAGCAAGATCAAAAACTGTAAGAAAACAATGCGGCAGAATATATGGTTGAAATAAAACTTTAGATAAATATAATATAGTGCATATTTAGTTTTAAATTGCAAAGTTTGGGGAATTTCTTCCAGTAGTTAAAACTGAGCAAATTAATTGCAAGATAGTTGAAAATGGAGTTATTACAGCTACAAGATTAGCCTCTGTTGCTCAGTAGCTTGTGGCAGCTGCAAAATACAGCCAACAAATATTTATTTATGGACAGCTCAAAGAATTGAATTTTTCAGTTGGAATAATCATATAAAGGCAGATGGGAGTACAGAAGGTTAAATCAAAAAAGTATTCCACGGATGGAGAGATTGAGGACAAAAATAAACTGAATGTATCAGTCACTTTGAAAGGGATGTTTTAATTATGGAGATCCATGACTGGCGAAGGTACATAACATTATATTAATCTAATAAAATTTGGTGTCTACTTAATGAAATTCTTTCTTCTTCTGTCTTGCAAGATGGAGAGCTCTTTGAATCCCAGATTGTAGGAGAAAGTTTTTATCATCATCTCATTCAACAGTCTCCAGTCCTTAGAAGCATTTCAGGTTATTTATAATAAGAATTTGTCTGGTGGATCTTTGTGTCCAGGTGCAATTCCACAGGGCTCCACAACCCTCTAGGGACTGATCCAGACTTCAGGGTCAACAGTTTAAAACGTAGGACACTTTTCAGTAGACTGAGCATACGAATCACTCTCTTCTGCAAGGTTTCTTTCTGATGGTGGGGCAAAATATTTGGATCCTTCATACAGAGAATTCCTTTTCTGCATTATCTAAAGATATGTCTTGTGACATAGACATTTGAGAAACAAAATATTCTGTTTTTCACAACCTATTTATGTTAACCGTTAATAGTTTTGAGGTTGCTTCAGTCAGTTCTCTAAATGTCCTAGGATGAATATTTTTAGGATCAACTAAGTAGAAAACATCAAACTTATACAATATTGTCTTTCCTAAGCATTTCTTTTTACTAGCCTGTAACTGGTCCTAATTGCCTTAAGTATATCCTCAGAGTTTTCTGGTTTTAGTGAGGACTAACTCATAAGAGCCTCTCACAGTTATTCTACATTTTGGCATGATTGTGGCCCACTCTAAGGTGGGATCTTTTCTTTCCTAGATTTTCAGTATTTGCAAAGTCACCAAGCCACATTTACAAGAAAGACAGAAACACAGCACAGCATGGACAGCAGCAGCATCTACCCGCATCTATTTTGTTTCAACCTTCCTCAAAGTAGCTCCTTAAACAGTGAACAACTGCCACCCTTCTTAAGACTACTCTCCTTTTGGCCTTCCTGAGAGCTGTAAAATGCATGAGCTGTGTTGATGAAGTTAGGATGTGGTTATACCAAAGTTAAAAACCGTGATGGGGTCATGAGCTCATTTCTACATGTCACCAAACTTCAATCAAAGGAAACAAAGCACTTATATTCCTGGTACTTGTACCCTGTTACCTCTCTTGTGAATCTTTAACAGACAACAACTCATTAAAAAAAAAAAAAAGACGTTTTAAAAATCAGTGATACACTATGCTTGCAAAAATAAAAATAATCCCTTTAAGACTAAGTTTTTAAAAATAATTTAGAGAATTTCATGCTACTTCTGTCATTACCCAGACCTCTAATGTTCATTATAAAATAAACATTTCTTCATAGAAAAATTCTTTAGGGTACTGAATGCAAGTAAAGTACTGGCAACTTTAACATAACCACTTAAAACTTGAACTAATTATTTAAAAAATAGGAGCAGGTTGTACGGGCAATTCTTCTACTAAAAAAAGTGGAAGACAAAAAAATTAAAAAAGTAGCTATCTTTCATAATGGAGAAGAAGAATGAGTTAAGGCATAAAGGTTAAACTGATTGACCTATCTTTCCCGGAAATACACTGAAATTCATGGTTCAACAAAATATTTGTTAGCAACCAGAAGACAAGAAGAAGATAAGAACCTATATTCATTTATCAAGAAAAAAGTCACTTGAAACCTACTTAATTTCTTTTTAAGATAGAAATATAACTCATTGGAAAGGGGAGAAGAAATAGTCAGAAACCTGCTAAGGTTTTTGGCATTGCCTCAGATGACATTCTTACACAAAAACAGGGTAACGTAATCAAACAGAAAGAAGTGTAAGCTCAGTGCGAAAAGTATTTGGAACTCCAGAATGAGATAATTACTGAGATTTGCTGTCAAAATGGAGGGATAAACGGAGTGACGTTCAACAGATCTCGATATGCCTTGAAATTGTCATTAGTATCTCGGGTAGCACAATATGCAATATACTTATCAAATTTGCAGATGACACGTAACTAGGGATCCTTCAAACACAATGGGGAACACTATTTGGATGCAGAGTGACTTTGCTGAAGTAGAGAAAGGGACCGAGCAGTGCGCAGTACAATAAAGACAGTGCGAGGTAGAAAACTTTGCAACAATTACCTGCAATACAGGCTGGAGAATGACTGGGAGTCAGTTTTGCAGAAAAAAGCACAATTATCAGGTGAACATGAGTTAACAATACCACGCTCTTGCAAGAAGGACAAACATTATAATGATGTACATAAATGGGACTGCCTATAAAAGGCATGCAAAATAATCATTTTGCTCCACTTAGCACTAAATACTTAGCCTCAGTTGGGGTTCAGTGTCCACCTTCCTGGAAAGGGAAGGAGTTGGGGTTGTTCAATCTGAAAACATTACCAGTCTTCCTCTCCTTTCTGCTTTCTTCACCTTTTGTTCCCTAATTTTTATTATTTTTTTCCCGTCTGCAACTTAATAATGGGGACACCTGTTTCTTTGGCTATTCCAGGTCCCATCCCTATCCACCTACCAAACCCTGTGAGTAACAGCCCACAGCAATTCATATAATGCAGTATTATTGATTCAAAAATTTTGTGATTCCTGCAAGATCCTTGCATGTTCAATGCTTTGTCTGATCAGCTTCACAAGCAGGCGATGCTTGTGCACTTGCAGCTAAGGGGTCTTTCCTCCATACTGAGCAGTCAGATTTCTTCTCTGTCTTTTAATGTATGTTAGAATATAGGTCTTTATAATTTAGGAGCTTTTCAGTGGCGATATTTACAGAGAAAAGCCTAGGAACACAACACAAGCAGGCTTATCTTCCTTTAAATAGCTCCACAGATGGAAACCTATGCAATGAATGTCTAACTGGGCAGAAAAATATCCCTTTCCTAACTGGCAAATTAATGTCACTTGTTAATCCTGGTTACAACTTGTTTAATTGAGTCTTATTTCACTGATTAATGCTAAATGAGAACTAACTATTTCTGACAGCCTAGCAGTATGCTAAATACTGTGCAACTGTCTCACTGCATTGGTTTCATCTCTGTGGCCCCTTCTCAGTCAGGTAAGAGCCTCTGACTCCCTAGCTGTGAGAGCACATGCTCTTGAGCTACTCATCAGCTTCAGCAACCAACATGCTTTGGCCAATACACAGGTCATTGGAGAGGCAGCCGGTGGGTCACACCAGCCCCTCCAGGCTTGTGAAAATATCTAAGCAGATGGGCATCTCTCTTATCAGTAACAACCATTTCAGTTCTGTTTCAGCTGCCCTTGTTCCTTATCAAGTTAATACTCACTTTACTATTGTTGTTATTTTTATTTTATTTCCTTATCATTTATATATTTTCTGGACAAGACAGTTTTCACATTATTGGCAAGGAATTTTTGGTGAGTATCTGTTCATGTGTTTCTCCTGACAGCAGGAATACTTTCCTTAGTTTGTCATGCAGCATTTAATAATTTTCCCCTTGAATTCTGAGTTTCTTGAAATGGGCTGAAATCTAAAAATATTTCTGGCAGAAGCAGTTACACCAGACATCTTAATTATTATGTTTCCAAGGGAATGACAGCCTGTGTAAGGGAAGCTGACATGTCTCCCTGCAGCTATGTGCTTTTTATATTGGAACTTGAGGCTATTATAAATTACCTAGGAGTGAGACAGGCATGAACATGTTACATCAGATTTACACCAGTTGGCGCATTATGTAGTAAGTGGGCTAACCCTTTCGATTCTCATTTTATTTCTGTGCTATTAAACTTATTGATGATAGTAGATATCTCAGATATCGAGACATGATAAAAGCAGCTCCGCTGTCCGCTAGCCTGCAGCTTGATCACCTACAGTGACCGCAGGGAAGGCAGGGCTCAGAAGCAGGGCAGAGGAGCAGTGGTGATGGAGCAGTTGTTAAAAAAAAAAAAGCACCTGTTTTTCTTGATAACTGCTGTTTGATTTTGAGGCACTGCTTGTTATACCTGCTGCCAAACTTTCTCGTCTGTCAGGGCACTGGAGCTCTGCACCTGCTGCCTCCTGGTTAAATGGGAGAGGAGGAGGCGTTCCCTAGACCCCACACTGTGCAGCTAATAGGACAAATGAGTAAAGATGGAAGTGGATTTAAAAATAGATCCTGCTGATCAGGTATTGTGTTGCCATGTTGCATTACACTGCCATCTAATTATTCAGCCCGTTTGCTCAGAAGCTGTTGCTTCCATAGGAAATATATGACAGGTAAAGCAAACAGGGAAATGTTTTATAGTTGAATATTACGCATTAGGATTATTCTGCTAATCTTAAACTCCTCCTAAAAGAGAATAACATAGCTAAAATGGGCAAACAGGTCAATGCAAAAATGGGCTTCTTATATTGTTAACAAAAATACAGAGATCTCTATATAACTTTGAATAATTTTACTAGAGAAAGAAGGAGTTATTTTTAAAAAATTGCTATATCATATTTTATGTAAAGCCTTCTATGCAATTTTGAGCAACAAGCAGTTGTCAACAGCAACTGAAACATCACAATCATAAAACAAATAGCTGACAGTCAGTAATTTGCAACTAAGATACAAAGATATTCATGTCTGATTCTCTCCAACCATTACAAACTAACTTATCCACTTGTCACTCAATTCACTGATGTTTTCATCGCCACTGCCTTCCATGGTGTTCATGAAGCCTGTCTGCCCGGATATTCAACAAGGTATTAAGTTTGAGTACTGACTTTTGGAATGCATGAGCTGTTAGGTTTCCTTTAGTCTGACTATTTTGGTGCCCTCTGAATAAATCACAGTCATCACTGATGCCCTGATGGGCATACATTTAATTTCAGGAGTGTATCCCTGCTGGGGTCTGCAGACCAGTATTAGGACACTTTCAAAGGCAAATGTAAGAAGTGAGTAGCATTCAAACTTTGCAGGACTACCAGGAGAGCTGGGCTGAATATAACTTCCTATGGTAGGCATGTGCTCCCCCCTTTTTGCTTTTTTGGGCGCAGAAGGCTTGTATGTGCAACCAGGCTGTGGCTCTGTTTCTTTCCCCCAACTCTTCACAAGCAACTGGGTGCTGATAACAGCACTGAGATACTTGTCACCATCCCTGAAATCTCGAGTCTGCCAGGAAACCTCAAAAAGTTTTCTCGTAGATGCTACTTCCACTTCCAGTGTCATGAATATGAGAAAAATGAAATACCAGAACACTAATAGCTATTAAGGATAACCCAGGAACAGGATCAATATGAAGTTGAAAGTCCCCCTGAAATACGTGAGAGAGGGGTCAGCCCACAAATGAATTACCTTTTATTAACTAAAAGTGGGCAATTAGACTTAATGAATAACACTGTTTCCATTAACTTCTAAAGACACTGAACTTCCCTCTTGAGTTTTTATGAAACTTCAAGCCTAACATTTCCAGTACAAGAAAGCTTTAAAAATATTTTAAGGTTTTTTTGCAAAGATCTATTTTATTAAAGAGAAAATCTTATGTTACTTATGTTCCCAAGGCATTAGTAATTTTTATCATCGTGCTGTCCATCATATTTCACAGTCTCCAAAGTATCCTGACAGCTTCTCTGTAGACCCTTCTCTAATGTCACAGAGTTGAAAACTAGGATGCCCTAAAGAAAACGAGGCAGGAAATATGTTTCTAAAAAATATTAACAGCTAGCTATAGTAACTCAATTTCTATACAGACAGATGCCCTGAATTACAACTGCAACTGCAGTTTATAGATAGCATGCACTTTGAGGAAGACTGCAGAAGAACAACCGTTGTGGTTTCTGAAAACCCCAGATTTTCTGGATCTCAGTCCATTGCTTTTGAACAAAACCATGTTAGGAGAAGATTGCTAACTGATGGGGCTATAAATAAGAATGAAATAAGTGTTGATTTCATAGAATAACCCTGTAGTTTTGTCAGGACAGCTAGAGTTACTCGTAAGAATGGATAGGTTTGTTCTTAAGTGGTTTTATTTCATTCCTTACTGGTGAATCTTAATCCAAATAAATCTGGACTGAAGCCAGCAGGCAGAAAAAGCTACGGGAATTTGTCATGGCTGTGTCCATTTCCCTGTGCACAGGGAGTAGGCTGGTTGCTGGCTCCTCTAGTTTGCAACCAGAAAGCTTCCTTCCTCGACAAAACTTCTGTTTGCAAGAGCTTGTTTGGGGAGAAAATAATTAGTTGTCATTCCCTACTCGCTCTGCAGCAGTCTTGAGCAACGAAGTCCTTGTGATCATATAAACACACTGTGACCTCTGAAGGGGGAAGGAAGGTTACATCTGCACTGTCTGTGACTGCTTCATCCAGCCCTGTTGCAGGCCACCTGCTAACGCGAGGTTTGGGCGTCCCTGGATGACATGATAGCATGTGCTGAACCACTCAAGCTCTCTTCAACTGTTTGCTGTGACACGCTATAAACATGTACATAGCCAGGTACAGCTCGCAAGGTACCCACCGTCTCATGCCCACACTTCTCAGCCAAGATTTGTTAATAGACTCTCAGGGCAAATCCATGCAGGTTAACTTGAACACACAGCTGAGGGATATTTAAATGAGCATATTTCTCTTTGCCCCCAGAGAAGGTGCTGACAAAGCTGGGGAACTGATGAGCAAGATTTTGGAAAGCTTCAGAAAGATTCAGTTACTGAGATCAGTTTGACTGCGGATTACCTACAGAGACTTTGTGGACAGCCAACCTGCTTCTGGCATTGAGGACAGCTGTTGAGTAAATATTTAATACTTGCTATATATTTAATATTTGCTACGTATTTATAGTATCTGACCTTGAAGACTTGTCTGTGACGGTATTGTACACAGAGAGAGGAGGTCGGGTCAAGAAAAAGGTGACTAAAAAGTCTGAACCCAATAGCACGAAAGAATAATTCATTGTACTTCTGTCTGAATAAAGACATGAGACATAAGAACTCACATATGCATGAAACAAAATGTCTTTGGGGTGCCAACATTCATCTTTATTTTTCATTTTCACTAACCACGAGAAAATCCTATGTGTATAATTATAACCACACATATACCACAACATATTCTAGCCTCTCTGTTGAGTATAATTCTTTATATTTAGTTAAATTTTAATGGATTTGCTCATGAAGAAACACTTACTGCCTTACTGCAGCAGATGAGAGCTCACAGACTGAGGATCAACCTGGATGCAACTAAGAATGGTTTAAGTATACGATAAGAGAAAAAGCAGGTATTATGTCTTTGCTCCTGATTGGCAGATTTTTTTTCTGCCTTTTCAATTTAAGGTTCCTGACCTCGTGATCTCATTAGCTCCCTGGACTATTTCTATATATCCAGGACAACGGATGAATTAAGGTTGGTTTGTTTTTTTTTTAACCTCTATTTTGACAGGATCTATTGATTTGGGAGAGATTCCCTGTACTTGTATTTACAAGCACCACTGGAACACCAGCAAAAACTGTCAAAATAGAAGAAACATGTCAAAGTTACCCATGCATTTGTCATTCAAAAGATGAATTGCTGTGTAGGGCTACAGGTTAAGGAATTTGTAAGCTATGGTTTGCACAAAACACAGTGGGTGATGCTGTAAGTAGTATTGATTTAATGAGGAATAGTATAGCTGCACTCCACCCAGAAATCAATGGACAGGTAATGCCAATTTTGAAGTCAGAGGTGCTAGTTTTCTAACATGCAGTGTTAAGTACTTCAAGCTCTGACTGCTATGAGGAAAAAGTGTATCTGTCAGGTGTCTGCCTTGTGCTAGAGGGTTCACACCGAGATACTCTTAATTGGACAGGTCTGGGCATCTGTCTTCCCTTGGAAGAGAAAAGGATGCTTTGAAGGTCCTCCCTAATATTGCTTTTTGGAGGCAATTGGATAAGTTCATCTTTATAATCCTCATATGTCAACTGTATTGTGTCCCCATAAGGATGGGAGTGTTAAGTAAGGGGTAAAAACAGGTTTCTTGGATATACTTGAGTAAACAGAAGCAGTGGCAGTTTAAGAAGTACGTAAGTTTAAAAGCAGTGACACTGTCATGTTGATGGGCTTATTGGAGCAGCGGGGTATTGCACCAGAGGAGTCTGGACTCTGCTGCACATTCAAATCCTGGTCCTACCACAGGCTTCTTGGTGAAATCCTTTAACTTCTCTCCACATTGTTACGCAGGTGTAAAATAGATATAACAATCTATTTTGTCCGTTTCAGTTGTAGGGCCTTTAAGAAAGAAAATCTATTACTCCATGTGTAAACATGTCATCTGACACCTTTGGCTGAGGTTGTAGTATAAAAAAAAATCACATTACCGGAGGGAGAATGGTGTTTCTCCTTCACAGATCAAGTCAGTGCCGGAGGACTCGTGCAGTGGCTAACCCTGGTAGAGCTGGACTGAGGTCTTTTAGAAGTCTGCCTGTGCTTGACTTGCTTTCTGATGTTCACAGGTATAGTTAGATTTCTTCTGCAGCGAGGTTAAATTTGATGTGGAGCCTGTTTTATAATTTGTTTGGATATTCCATAACTATTTGCTTAAATAGCACAGAGAGAAAAAAAGAAGAAAAAAACAACAAACACAAAACAAACCACAGAATTCAAAGTGAAAGATTTTGGGAAGGTAATTGCAGCCACTGCCTCACCCTTTTCTTTGTCAATGTTTGTGCTGAAACCCAGAAGCTGTACTTATCCTTAAATTTAGATAATGATGTGCCAGTTGCAAAATAACATATTGTAAAGCTTAAAGCATGTATAGATCTAATTACATGGCTCCGTGAAGTATGAATCAATGCCCAGAATGTTTCTCTCTCTCCTTCTAATTTAGAGCAATGACTGTTCTTTAAAAATTCTAAATTTTTAATCAAGGCTTTCAGGCAATTAATACAATCAGTAGTGTATTTTACCTGCATGTCCATTCTTTTTACAAGGCCTTAATATTCATCACCATGTCTGAAAAGAAAAATAAAAATTAGCCTTAATACTGACAGTAAGGCCATCTGTCAGCGAGCAGTTCTAGAAGGGCTATGTAAGAAAGGCATAACTTTCATGTGTTATACCCTGTTTCACTAATTTAGTGTTTTGTACATACTAGTTAAGAAAAAAAATCCTGAACAGAGGTCATAAGTGTCTATTAATTGCTTTACTTGTATGTTTAATTTCAACCCACATCTTCTTACTGTGCTTGGACTTTTTACAAGGGGTGAGAAAGAAACTTCTGTAGTATCCACCTTATCCAAGAAGGTAGTTCAACAATAGATCTTTTCTTATTTGAATCCTGTGAAACTGCCATCAACTCTTCTCTTGGATTAATTGAAGAAAATAATACTACACAAGTTTGTCCAATCTTTTCAATTATCAGCACTGTGAAATTCATTTCATTTGCAAAGAGAACACTTTGCAAGTTATTCTCAAGATCTCCAAATCAAGATTTTATCAGACACCTTAAGTAACTAAGGTATCTGTAAAAACAGTACTGAATAAAACTCATCTATGTTTAGCACTGGTTTTAGCTAAAAGGAAGACAAAAATTACATTTTCATCGCCAGTGGCAAAGAGTTCTGCAAGTGACAGTCTTACTGAAGAATTCTGCCTATTACATAAACAGGAATGGCAGTTTTTACAGGATATAGCGATTGTAGATTTAAACATTCACTGATATTTGTATGATAAATTTTTGGTGTGAAGTACCTCAGTAATTGTAAGCAAAGCAATGGAAATTCTAAATAGTATTTAGTTTTTTCCCGTATTTTCAAATGTGAAACCATTTGTTATAAGCATTTTGCCAAAAAATCTGATCACGACTAACTTACTGGATTCAAGAATTGTTAGATATGTGTATGTATCCAAATTCAGCACTCAGTTATACAATGCATGGGTCTAAACAACCCTAAGGTGTTGGTTGTGAGTGGTAATTTTGAGTTCCAAGTGTAGATCTAAATTCTTTGATTTACAGGACAACCCTAATTTAAAGTAATCTAGTCTCTTTTTTCTATTTTCTATAGGAATATCAAATCAATTGAGTTTTTCATATGATTTTTCAAGGAAAGTTTGAGTTAATTTAACTTTGAACATCTGTCTCCATCCTCTGCAACTTAGCAACAAGTGAGGAAGGGCAGTTTGGTGATAAAGTCTCACGGTCTTTGTTTTGTTTTGTTTTGGCACCAGTTTCTCTGTATGGTAACAGGGGGATCCCTTTGGTCTCTCTAGAACTCAAATTGCTATTTGTGAAACTGGAGATAAATGCATTTTCATGCCCCAGAGGACAGAAGAAGAGGGATGCACTCAGGACTGTGAGTCACTCTGATCCTATGGCAGTGAGGCCCTCTAGATATCTTTGATTTTTAATAAGTTTTATTTCAAGCTGTTGTAATGTTGTAAACTATCAATTTCTATAGAAATCAAATGATGCAATAATCTCTTTATCTATTAAGGTATCTTTGTGCCTCTTTCTAGCTCACTAGGTTAGATTCTCTAACTCTGCATGAACATTTATTCCCAGTTTCCACGTCTACTGCCCTCAGCTGCGTTTACACTTTAACAAAAGATGGTGTGGGGAAACACCAGAACCTGTAAGGACATTAGGTGAAAAGGAGAATGAGGCAAACTCCAAGCGAGGGAAACCCTGTAGGAATACCAGTGCTGTCTGGGGTCTGTCACACCCTAAAAAGTTGTCAGGAAAGACTTTGTTATCTAAAACACTGGCTCAGAAAGCAAGCTCCCCTTAAATGCTCCTGGGCATAAATGTAGAAATATACCTGTGAGCTAAACTGTAGGTGCTTCAGTTGGGTGTCTAAAGTCTGGTGAGATGAATCTGGGCTAAAGACTTTATAGTTCTCCATAAATCAATCCTCTGCTAGGGTCAAGAGGCAATACAACATGCCTCTTGCACTGCTATGGCACTGGCTGGCTGTGATAGCTGTCCATCCTCTGTGTGACGGGGGATTTTCATGAAAATATCCCGCAGTATGACAGTTTTCAGTTCTGAACCTGACAAAATGCAATTTTGTAGTGTTATCAAGTATACAAATTTAAATTCAGTTTTGGCATATTAAGGTTGACTTTTTGACATTTGACAGAGGCAATGTACATCAGTTGATCACTGAAACAGGACACTGCCATATAGGTTTTTTATTTGTTAACACACTTTATTGGTTAATTTTGCTTTTGGATGTCAGACAAAAACTGTAAATAAAAGAGAAAAAAATGATACTTGATATAGAAAAAAATCATCCAAGCAGAAAACATTCTTTACAGAGCCAGTGTCTAGGACATTATAGAGAGAAGTGGGTTGTGTAGTGCATTTAGAATACATATAAGGTACAATGTTATTGTCAAAATTGGAAATAATGCCTTCAATAATGTTTTTGGTTGTAGTAGTCTACATGTAGATGAGAATATTGCAACACATTCAGTATTTTTACTTGGTGTTGGAATAGTTGTGAACTAGGATGATTTGTCTTCAGTCACTTTCTCTGGTGATCTGAATTGGGAGTTGACCACAGCTCTAACAGGGACAAGATTACTGGGATTAAAACTCAGTTTCTTCCCATAAAACATCACTTCTTGCCCCCACACTGTAACACTAGGAATGCGTGTGTGGTGTCCTCTGTTTCTTCTCAACTGGGAAAAAGTGTCTGCAGAGACACCACTGCACTCCTCAGAAGTGAAGCACGTGGGCACTACTACGTATACATTCATCTATGTCTTCTGATTTCATTCCAGCATGTAAACCCAAATTGTCAGTGCGTAAAAATAGCAAAATAAATTTCCTGGGTATAAATAAATAGATTGTGTGCATACATAGTAGATATGTACACAATAATATCAGTGTAACTGATGACACATTACACTGAAGATATGAATTCATCTTCATAAGTTCATAAATTTGTAGGCCTGAATTCTTAAAAAGGTGTTTACAGGTTTTTGGCTGCTCCATTTAAGATGCCTCTGGAATAGTCAGAACACAGGTGCCCACATTGATTGACCACTGTAAAAACTGGGGTCATGTTCCTTGTGAAAAAAAAAATAAAAGGAGCTTACCTTTGAAATCAGAAATTAAATTGGAGTCTTTTATCCAGGCAGGAGCAGATACCTATTGCCAATTATAAATAGGATAGATATATATGAGGATTTTTTTCTCCACAAGAATCTTGTGAAATCCCTCAAGGATGTCACATTGGCAATAAGTGTCCTTCTGCAAATAACTAGCAAAGTTGGCATAAATAAAATACTTCCCAAATTCTCTCAGTCCCAGCAATGTGCTCGTGATCTGGCAACACAACTGATAGCTGTGTCTCTTCATTTGTCAGACAGGTGAAAGACAATCCAGAATCTATGTTTTCTCCCCCCACCCCTTTTCTCTCCTTTCTTTCTTCTCTCCTTCAGCAGATGCACAATTTCCTCTCATTCAAGACCTCTGCAGAGGAGGTGAAAAGTGCAACTTTTGACATCCCTGTTGACTTTTCTGATTTCCATTTGATGACAATTCTTTCTTAAATCTTCCTTGACTCTTACTAGACACTATGTCTCCAAATAAACATGGAAATGGAAAGTTGCTGTTTGGTGCTAAGTGACTTATTTGCCTGTTTATAGGTAAGAACAGTATATGCTTCTTAATTTTCTAAGCATTCAGTTTTATTCCTTCAGAGTGTTGATAGATTTCATAGAAAAGTCTAGATTGGAAAGGACCTCTGAAAATCATCCAGCTGTTGAAAGCAGTGCCTTAGATTAGGTTATCTAGGGTCCTGCTGGCCAAGGCCTGAATATTTGCAGTGATGGAAATGCTAGCACTTCTCTGGGCAGCCTTTTCCAGTGTTTAATTGTTTTTGTGGTAAAAAAATTATTTGCTTATATCCCAGCAAAATTTCCACTGAATCAACTTATACCCATTGCCAGTTGTCCTGTCACTGTGCATCCTTGTAAAGAGGGCACCTTCATCCTCTACACACACCTTTTTGGTAGTGAAAGACACTGATAACACCTGCCTGGAGCCTTTTCTTCTTCAGGCTGAACAAAACCAATTCCTTCACTTGTCTTCGCATGCCACTTCTCCAACCCTCTGATCATCTTGGTGACCCTCCACTGGAGCATCTCCAATTTTTCCAATGTCTCTATTGAACCTGGGGGGACCAAAACTGGACGCAGTATTCCTGGTATGACTTAAGTGCTGCAAAGAACTGAGTGATCCCTTCATCTTCTTTTTTCCTCAACATCAGTATTCCTCAATTAAGAACCCTCACAGAATGTCCAAGATGGATTCTCTATTGGCTTAGATTCTCCTTCCAAATCGAGGAATTTTTTCAGTTATTCCCTGAGTGATCTGTGTAAATTGTTTAGTTTCTATTTAAAGGAAGCTCAAAGGTTTTGGGGCCAGCAAAACTGCTGACACACAAGTTGACAAGATCACAGAATACCCTAGTGATTGGGTTCAGCAAAGATGTAGATTAGATTAATCAGCTTGTTGGTTTTTATTTTCAAAGGAAAAGTTATAATACATAGTTTTAATAGCAAATTTATACAGCATAGATGATTACTATTATGACCATGTGTATCTTCTAGACTACTCAATCAGGCAGTAATCTGGGTGCCTTTATAAGACTCTTGCCCATCACGGATGCAAAATTAGTATCTTAACACATTTAATTTCTTTTTTTAATATATTTTTAATGAGGACTCCACAAAATAGTTGGATTTTAGCCACAGTTTAATAGACCTACACACAGGGGGGTGTAAATCTGTGATTTTGGTTCCATGTATTACAGAGACAGAAAACACTGATTCTGAAAAGCCTTTCAGAAAACCCTGATTTTGATTTATGTCCCTCATGACATTTGTAGAATGAACAAACTTGACATTTTAGTAAGGGTTCCCTTCTAAGATCTCAACATCTGTAAGTTGGGAACTTCAACAGGCAGGTTTGGGGCTTGTTACTTCTCCTGCATAAGGCTAAAATGTAATAAAAGTTAAAGAGGAAAACAAAACTAAGTCATTGCCATCAAGTAAATATTTTTAGTTTTTTTCTCTCAAATAAATGTTTGTTTTTGTGATACTCAGCACATCCAGTTAAGAGAATGTGCCTAAGAAGAAAAATACTGCAATGACTAGCTTATTAGATGATTGATCCTATCTTTTATCATATTTTGAGAGAGAGATTATACCTGTAGTGGAGTTGATTGCAATTCCTGATTATGATTAATAGAGTCTTTTTTTCATTAGACCTACCATGTAGATTCTGTTCCACATTTTCAAAAGCTTTAACAAGCAAAAGGTCTTCCAGAACAAATATAATTGAATGAAAAGTAAAACAGCTTTTTCAGCTGAGCTTCTATGTAGGAAGAAGCAACATGAAAGACAGATAATTATCCCTAGATAAAACATCAATTACTTTTTCTTTTTTTTGTACATCAAATCTTCTTACCTTACTGTATGCTGGTAAAAAGGAACAAATATTTTTCCAGAAAATCTAAATCTTAGTGTTACCCAGCAGCTTAATGTCTAGACTGCTTGTTAGACAAGGGCAGAGGGAAGAGAGGCAGGCAGTGAAGCATCTACCAGTTACTCATTGTAACTAGGATGAGTTAGGAGAGGCAGACTCGCGCTCTGCCTCCCTCTTGCCCCTGCCAGCCAGGCTGCATGGAGCTCATCAGCCTCTTCTTCCCTTCTCTTTCTCTCAGGCTGCTCTTTGCAGCACTGATGATAGCTTATCTGGCTCTTTCAATTAAGGGCAAGAATATTTTCTGCAGAAGCCTTGAATGAATTTGTCTCACACAGAGAGCTGGTTGGGAATCAGAGGCTGGGAGGGCTGAGGGACTAGATGGCAGGCTCTCTAGCTCGCTCCGAGCCCCAGTGCATGGTGAGAAATACCATTGCCATTCCTAACAGATTTTTTAAAATAGCTCCTGCAGTGAAAAGTCTATAACATCTCCTGCTGTCTATCCTCTTACTGTGCTACTCTTCCCACTACCTAGCTCAAATGTAAGCTGACTGTTTTCCATCCCCTTTATGGAGAACAGACTATCCCCTACCTCTATGCAGCAGCCTTTTATGCACTTTAAGAGATGACCTTGCCTACTTCTGTCTCTTCTTTTAACTGAACAAACTGATCTTGCCTCACAGATCATGTTTTCTAGAGCTTGGATCATTCCTTTTGTTTTTCTGTGAACATGAAGTGGTCAAAGTCTTTGTTCAAATATCCCGAATTACACAGAGGCATTACTCTAGCAAGGGTCTCACTAAGGCTGAACAGAACAGGGGATTGGTCTGTGTCTTATTTTGTCTGGTTATATTTCCCAGGATGTTTTTTTTTCCTTTTACTGACAGCATGACATTATTAGCTATGGTATAGCTCATGAACCAGTTCTATAGAACTGCTACTTAGTCAATTGCATTTGTGTTGGTGGTTATTCATTCTTGAATGTAATATGTTGATCCTCTGGAATATCATTACATGATTTTTTCGACTATGTCTCTAATATGTTGAGACAGAGTTAGAATTCAACCTCGTCTCCTGAAGTACTGGCAGTTCCTTGTGGTCTGTGTTTTATGCACGTTTAGTATTCTAGTGCAGTTCTGCCTATGGAAAACCATCAGCTCTCTAATGCCGAAACACTTGATTCGGAATGACTCATGTTTGAAAAATGTTCCCCAAATTCAGAGCCAAGGTCTGAGCTTTTGCCCAGTTACCTATCCTCACTGGAGGCCCCTGGCACTACCACAGTGGCCTGGGCCAAGGACGATGGAGGGCCTGGCACTTCTTTGGGGAAGTGGATGCTTCATCCCTGACAACCACAATACAGTTTCACTGAAACATCCCAAGTGTGGGAACTTACAGCTCACTGGAAATTTTGAGGAAAAAAGAATTAGTCTGATTTAGACTGATTATGCATTGAAAACATTGCTGTCCCTCAAGATTGCCAACAAGCCAAAAACTTCAAAAAAACTTATCCACCTTTGATAAGAAGGGTCATCTCAGATGAAATGAGAAAAGATAGATACCTTCAGATCACTTCTAAATTCTACTCTGTTTTTTCCTCCCCTTTCTGCCCACAACACTCCCTGTCAAGTGACCTACAATGTCAGACAAGTGCCTACACCAATTCCTGGTGGACAGATGCCCACGCTAATAAAATACAGAAGTCCAGCTCTGCTGAAAAACATGGGTTGAATATAGACTGCATGCAGAATTGAGACTGCCTTCTTAACCTTAGAGGGTATATATCGCCAAAGTGGTGTCAAGATATGTGCAGAGCATTATAAAGAAACAAAAGCTTTTACTGAAAGCAAAGAACCTGATCATGGAGCAAAGTGCACCAAAGCTGAAAGACTCTCTGTTGACATAACTGGATTTTAGTTCTTGCAATTCTCACTACAAGTACTTAATTTGACATTGAAGGAAAAAAAGATGGATTTGAAAAATGTGTAAGAATGGCTTGCTTTGTTATGCATTGACTGTAAGAATCTGACATGACCTTGGTTTCTCTTTTCTCACTTGTACAGTGTTTCATGACTAATTCTTCCTTTAAAAGCAGAATTTTTCTTCTCTACATTGAAGAAAAAAAATAATTCTAAACTTGTCTCTCTTTTCCTGATGTTATAGTTGCAATTATGTTGATATATGCTCCCAACCTTTTGTAGCCTACCTCCTCTGAAGTATTTTAAACAAATGTTACCTTTCGATCGCCTGCTCTTGCCCCCTTTATTCTCATTATTCAAGGTTAAAATGTATTTATTTCCTTACACAAGCCAAACTTCTCCAAGCACATCCACCTACTGCCCACTCAGTCTACAATTTTCTCCTTTTAATATAGCGAAAATCTATTTTTGAGCCTTGTCTAACATTCAACATAAATTCTTTCCAATTCAGATGCAAAATGGCAGTTATCTCAACATTTAATTGCTTTTTGCTTTTCATCCTAGTTCTTATGTCTTCACCGGTTATTTACTTAGCTTTTGGAAAGTATTTAAAAATAATGGGTTACAAGAAGTTTAAAACTCAGCCTTCAGTGACTTCTGTTCCTCTTAACATACAGGACTCTTGCTCCACTTCTGACAGTGCAGAGATCTGTGGCATTTCTGTGTCACCTAAAGAGATGATGCTCAGCGCAGATCCTTCTGGGCAGACACTTGTTAAGACACATGTGGCAATCTTAGCAAAGATATTTGAGGCAGTCCATGCTATTTTCTTCAGACCTTGCATGCGTTGTATCTCAATGCTGGGCAGCCACAGAAATCCATTTCTTACATTAAGACGTTTGAAAAGAAGAGGCTGGTGTCCCGAGAGGCAAGTTGTTTGCTCCCCCTGATAATCAGTCTTGAAAAATCTACATTGTTTTGCGCTGTCCAACTGCTCCAGGCTTTAGACTCAGAGGTGTTCAAAGAAATATGTACCGCCAAATCCTGAACTGTCGGGTGTGAGCATTCAAGGAACGTGTAGAGAGGTTATGAATGAATTGATATCACAGATCTATCATGTAGCAAACCTGAGGGAAAAGTGATTGCAAATCACATTGTCAGAGAGTGGCGCGAGCTGGCTGCTCTGCAGGGGAAGGTGAGTGGGAGCTGGTGGTGGTGGCTCGCAGCACCTGAGCTAGGAGGGCAGAGCAGGTGGGTGACAGTAACCTGGATCAGCCACGGGCCAGTGACCAGGGAAGAGGCTGCTGAGCCTGTTGGTGCTCTTGGGGCCCTCACTCATATTCTTTGAAGTACATGCATGTGATTTCCTGGGTTGGCCCTGCACAATTTTTCAAGACTTGGTAGAAGGGGCTTGAACAAGCTTTTTGTACCAAACCTGGTTTAGCTGCTTAGAGAACTGGATTCGTCAGCAAGTGGACAATGTTTTCCTGTCCCAGTATATTTGTAAACAATAAATGGTTAGGCAGGGAAAGCCTTCTTATTTATTTGCCTGCTTTTTAGATGAAGAAGGAAATTTTCATGTGTTACCATAAATGGCTTAAGACCTCTAGAAAAAAACAAAACAACCTTGCCCCAGTACTTCTGTCCTTGAATAAACAAACGTTGAATAAACAAACAAAGTTCTAGAACTTTGTAGCCACAATTGGACTGTGTGCAGCTGAAAACCCATTAGTAAAGCTATCACCTGAGGTATGTTTCCAATTGCTAAACAGCTTGGGCATTATCTGAATCTCTTATCCATAAAGTATTTAGACTTTATAATTAGATTTTAGAAAGACATGGATTGATTAGCTCTTATCCTCATTTAGAAAATGATACCCCCTTCTGGATTTTAGTGTCTGTTTCCACTAATGTCTACAGTTTAGAATCCTATAATGTATTTAACTCCGATCTATCTATACAATATCTGCAATACAGGAAAACACCATTAAATTTTAAATGAGCAGGATTCCAATAGGTTTTCTCAGCTTTATGGATGTTTCAGATGCTAGTGCTAAGAGGTTATAATATTTCATGCCTCTGTTTCATGTAGAATAGATTGCATTTCTATAATCCTTTACTTCTCTGTTTGCCAGTTGCCAATAATCCAGCTGCGTCTCATTCCAAACTTGGGCTGCATGGCTGCTTGGTTTCCCTGCATTGTATGAAAAATGTGTTTCCGTGAAGCTAATGAACAGACTTGGTTTGCAAGTGCTAAGTGCAGGCTGAGCTCTGAGTTTTATGTTCTTAACAACAGATTTTGAAAAAAAAATGCAGAGACAAAGAAATAAAAATTGGGGGAGGAAGGAAAAGGGGTGGGAGGGTATAGGCCAGAACAGTGGGGCAATCAATCTTGTGCTTCAGAGGATGCAGGAGAAGTCCGAGTAATAGATACGGGCAGAGCAGAAGCAAGGATAAACTTTCGAAATTCCAGACAGGAACAGGAGATGTAGATCAATCCCGTATTTCACTCATTACTAGTGGGCAACTTTCTCTCCAATGGCACAAGAAGACTGGAATCAGATAAAAGATTAATAAAGTCACTGACTACTGAGAGCCAAATACTTACAGGAACCTTCCGTCCTACAGAAGAAAATTATTACTTACTAGTGGTTTTGTAGCAGTAAAGAATGACTCCAGGGGTGGCTGGACTTTCTCGTTGTGATGGTCATTTACTTGTAAACGACAACTGGAAATGGCAATGCCAGTCACAGTGATGAACACAGACTGAAAAATCATAAAGAAAAAGGGTATGTAATAAGAAAAGAATAAATACTATTAATTAACTACTGTTAATAATAGTAGAAGAAGTAGTTCACTGCTGAACTAGCGCATATTTTATTAATTCTTCTGAAACTGTTTTCTCTACTGAGCAGACAGAGGGATGCAGGCCAAATTCTACTGTTCTGAAGAGAGGGTGAGCAGAAACCTAGCACCTGGCACCCATTAACCTGACCTTGAAAGCTTTGTCATGGGAATGCACATGGTCGTGTTTGAAACACAAGCAAAATTAAGTTCGTATTAGCTGATGGTCTTGGACCTTTATTGTCTGGGCAAGCTAATTAATTTACCACTTTAATAAGGAGCTTGTAGGATGTAAAATCTTGCTTGTTAGCATGTTAACAAGGCTGTAAACTGAGTACTCTCTTTAGATTGTAATATAACCAGCTTTATGAGAGCAGGGGGATTAAAAGAGCTTCCTCCGCAGCACATATCTGATTTAAATTAATAAAAATACTAATGAAAAATTATCTTGGGGATGAGATAATAGACCTGCTATGAGACCTGCAGTACCCAGTCCCCATGGAATACAGACGCTGAAAATCACAGCCTAAATCCATTACTGTTTACTGACGTCTTTAGTGTTAGAGCCTACAGGCTTAAACCCAGGAATGACCAATTCAAGGTCTTCAGCATTTCCCAAAAGACAAATTAAGTTTCAAGTTCTTAAATGATACCCTAAAAACGCAGTATCTTCTCTGCATTGCATCTACCTTGTTTTAGCTGCAATACCTTTTGTCCAAGTGGGAATTTAAGTTGTGTTAGCCAGCCAAAGTATCTTCTGCCCTTCCTTTTACTGATTATTAGTAAGCCACAAATATTACTGTCATTCTTCATCTCAGTCTGGATGCTGTTTGGCTTGTAGCCTGGTAGCCTGAGGCTTTGGCCACATGCAGCACCAGAAAGATAAAGGTCAGGACGATGGGGGAGTGTTTTATGATCTCCTTGTAAGAAGCTGAACGGAGAAGCCTATGGAGCAGGCCTGCATCAGCTAAATTGTCTTTCTGCTTTGCTTATCTTATGGCATGTCTGTTAAAAAAGTCTATGCTCTAAACTTGAAGGAATGGTGCTTTTTTTTATTAAAATGCTGTAAAGGATGGTTTAGGTTCAGTTATATCTAGTGTGCCTGGCTGACAAGAGTTACTCGCCAATTCTTTAACTTGTAAAGTTGCTGTGAAGAAGTTCTGTGCAGAATCTGAAAAAGCAGAAAGGTTTACTGTAGAGCTGAAGGAGCGTGACTAATCCTTGCTTGGCACCATATGTTTCCTGAGAATGGAGTTAGCACAGTAAAATACCATTGAGAGGGGTGACCCAATGGACCAGAGCAATAGCAGAGGAAAAGCAGGGAAGAACTGCCAATAAGACATTAGCTGGCAAGGCCCAGCAGAGTAGAGCAAATTGCTAGCCAAGACCTGAGAGAGGGTTACCTTTCTGTTGCACATTTAAGACTGAACTTACCCAGGATTTGAGGTATGGTCCACTGAAGGGTTACCACATTTCATAAAGGTGGTAGAGGGTTCATACCGAATGCTGAAGATCCCTTTTGCAAGAGAACACATGGAGCACCTGTAGCCACCAACTGTTTCGGTCCCCAGGGGATTTCTTCCTATGCAGCATAACACAGAGAAGTTTGTATCAGTAGTCCCTGTGTATTTTGGAGATAATTTAAGGTTAGGGAAGGCAACAGTATTTATGTTAATGAATATTCTACTCTAGCACAAAGTTTTGTGCTTTTTTTGGTAAGCAGTTTTGTATTTCATATTTGTGATTATTTACTGACTGAAGACACTCTCCATGTAATTGCCTGGCTGTGCTGTCTGGCATCTAATAGCATATTTTTAAAATAGCTCTTCTTACTTCTGTCTCTCAGTTTTCTTCATTATTCTTTACCAGCTTCAAGAAACTGGCCTTGCTAAGCCATTTGACTTTGGCAAATATTATTTTTAGTTCAGTGAGTAATTCTATTTACCCAACACAGCAAACTTCACTTTGGATTTGACTGATAATTTTCTGCATTTTAGACAGGTAGTTTTTCTAATTTTTAGAAACATCCTGGGGATTACTGACAGTAAAAGAACATCGCATGTTCTCAACTTGTTATGATTTCTTTTTCTGGAGAAGATGTTTAAAGTTGGTTTTTTTTCACTAATTTGGACAACACAACTATATCATGATTCTTATAATAAAATGGACTTGCCTAGTAGATTTACTCATATCACTCATAGGAGTTGTTTGTAATTAAGCCCAACTGAGATTAAACTCATTAAACTTTATGTAATATGTACATGGATAGCAACATTCCCATCCCCTCCCCTGCAAAGCAAAAAATAAAACTTTGCCACATGAAGCTTCATTGCTAAACAGGTCAGGCAGAAAAAAATGTAGACTAAGACATTACATCTGTTTGGGGATTTTTCTGGATAGGGAAATCAAGGCAGAAAATTAATAAAATAACTTCCAGAAATTTACAAATCTGTTGAAAAACAGATCTTTGAAGTTCCAGTCCAGGATTACAAAATTGTCCTTTTCATTCCTTGTTGAAAATGGTGAACTTTGCTGGGGGTAAGGAAAAAGTCCAGATTCTTTTTCTTCATCTTCTAGCCACAGAGTTGATGAGTTACCTGCCTTGAAGACTGATCTGTTCGGAGACAAATACTGAAAGAGACACAATAAACAGTAATTTAGGATGAAAGCGAGTGACAAACCAATTCCTCTCAATTCATTGCTCATCATCACAACAGCAATGAAACATATTTGTGCAGCAGCTCTGGATAACAAAAAAACCCCACCCAGTCCATAAGTGTATTGAAAAGCCTAAAGCATTCATGTCAGCCTTGGAGCTTGTAGTAGTTTGCACCTTTTAACAGTAAAGGCCTGAGTGCAACTTACACACAGGTCAAGGGCCCCCCAGGCCCCCTTCAGAAGCTGAAAGACCTGAAACAAAACACTCCCGATGAGTACGGGGACATGAGCTGAAACTTCCCTGGATCTGGCAAACATGAGCGGCATTGAGGAAGGAGGCATGAAGCTAGAAGTATGAAGATTTAAAAAAGGGACTGGGAGAAGTGTGGAAAAGAAGGTGGTCAGGGTAGGGTTTTAACAGTGGGAAGCAGAAATTGCAATGCTGAAAGTGAGTATTGTAGCTAAGCACCTGAAAGGCGATGAATAGAGCCAGACAAAGTACTTTGGTGGGAAACACAGCTGGAAGGCAATTTTGGTAGTCTCCCTTTTTATCCCTGAAGATCTAGATGCTATAGCTGGAAATAAATTCAGAATCCTATAGGGAAATACTGATATTTTATGGAGACTGCTGGGAAAGGCTGGAACAGTATTCAGCATCTGTTCTGAGGAAAATAAATCTGCTTTGAGGATACAGTCATGGTTCCTCTTCTAAAAGTTTGATTTTATTTTGGTCTTCCATCTTCTGTAAGCTGCTCGTGTCCCTCAGGAGCCTCCAGAACTGGAAGAACTGGGATTCAGACAACAATCACCTTCATTAAAACCATTAAACTCTTTCCCTTTTCATCTACTTTCACATTGTTTTGCCATGTATTTCACATCCTTTCACTAGATTCTGCTTGATCTAGAAGCTGTACATGCTATAACTGAAGTCAGATATTATAAGATCTGTAACAAAAAATAGTAAGAGAGAAACAGTTTTGCTCCTGAAGTGAAAAAGGAAACTGATAGTAGACACCAAGGTAAAACTAAACCCAGAGATTTCTGCTAACCTGGAGCACCAGCGGCTGAGGGGTACCAGGTTCTGCCTAAGTGCTCCGAGGGGCAAAACTAGACTAGACAGACAATTTTTGTTCCCTTTCTCCTTGTGATGTGAATTACTTGTTTTTGAACAAACAAGATTGTTTTTGAATTTGTCCAGACTTCCAAACTAATTAGTGTAAGAGCTTCTGAAAGTAAGAGTTTGAATGTTTTTGAGTTAGCATGTTTTCTTCATTGTCTTTAAATGCAAGGAAAATTGATACGATATCCTTCTGTTAGTTTCTTTCACAGAAAGGAACCGTTTTGCACAACTCGTAACTGTGATCCTGATCAGGGAAACCCTGTCTGGTGGGGGTGGTCCTTACGCAGAAGCCAGCACAAGGGTGCAGGCAACATCGCTGCTTAGTGCACTGTTAGAAAGTTAGTAGATGATGTTACTTTAGATTTAATTTGCCAGCTTTATCAACTCTCCTGCCAATTTTTAACTTGAATTGCCAGGTATTTCAGACAGAAGACAGCAATGCTGAGATCTGCCTTCAGGCAGCTGTTCTAGTCAAGGTTTCAGGTTGCTCTGAAGCAGACATAACACTTCCTTCTCACAATGCCGCTGACACCTCTGGGAAAACAGGAGACAAAAGGAGGGAAAGTGCTTAAGTTAGAGACCCAGAGAAAAGCCTTCCACGTGCTTTGCATGTTGTCTTGTTTTTGAGAGGTTTATTAAAGGTCTTATGTTAATGAAAATGAGTGTCTGATCAGCCATTGCATGTATTTCTGAAAGGAATGATAATATGCCCTTTGCTGTGGCTGAAAAGGGATTCTTATTTTAAACTTCACGAGTTAATAGAGCAACCTTGCTTTGAAGTCAGTGACCACTGCAAATATCAAATGTATTTATAGATAGGTACAATATGCATTCGTGAACTGTCTGGCAACTTGCTCTCTTTCAGCTAGCCAGCTTCTGGAGATAAAGCACCAAGAGGATAGTGTTTCACTTTACAGCAGTAGCTGATGCAGTCTATTAAGTTTCTTTTTCTTTCTTTCTTTTTTTTTTTTTTAATATTTCATTGTATTCTCTTCAACCTGCAGTAGTCATTACAAATCATGCAACTTGTTTTATCATTAGGCAGCAGTGAGAGAACAGAAAGAAACTTTGCTCTAAAAATTATTTAACTCCCAAGGGAACAAAAATATAAGTCTTGTTTTTACACAGAAATTCATTGTAACAAGGAAGATATTGTGGAATAAATTCTAAGAAAAGAAGTCTACACCTATTTATACTATTATTTATTTTCCACACTTCCGTAACTTTTATCATCTTCAGCAAAGCCAGCAACATTTTATTTTAATATCTTTTTGTTTGTCATTTTCAGTGACATTATTCTAAGGTTCAGTCCTTAATGTCAAACTTTGGATAGAGATTTCTTCCTGGTAACCTCTCTTTCTATCTGAGAACAGAAGTGCCTGACCCACAACCTGCTGAAATCAACAGGAGTTCTTTCCTCTGGCTCCAGTGGCCTTTGGGAGAAGATTGTTTGGATTTTACTAGATTTTCACTGCTCAGAAGATAGTGAGCTGGAATCACCTCTTGCTGGGTCAAAAGGAAGGTCTTTTTTTCAAGACAATGATTACACCTTTCTCGGCTTCTACCAGTCCTTCATGAAATATTAATGTCTTGTGGACTCAAACATTGCTGCTTGCAACAACATTTGTAATACTTGACAAAAATGAATGAGTTTAGTTGAACACATCTGTATCTCAGAGAAAAATGAAAACAGGTTGTAGCTTGTAACCCCAAAGCCATGATGTTTCTCTCTCTGTCTCTCTCTCACACACCTTTTTTTTAATCTTCGGGTAAATTATGAGTTATATTCAGTGGGTGCTTATTTATTTCTTATTTTCTGCTTTCTAAGCTATCCAAGCTCTTGTGCAGAAATCAGTGTAACTCTAATACTTTGGGCGTGTGTAGAGCAACATAGCCGCATGCCCAGCATTCTATCAGGCAATGAAGGGCACACCTACCTATGCAATAAATCCACATCTGTTGTGTATGATAGGCCTTTCAAAATCATGACAAACATCTTTTGAAATGACCTGAATAATTTCCCTACATTCCAATATATTTGTCGGTCCCTCATTCCCCACACGCATCACATCTGAAAACATGCCACTGGAGTCAGAGCCTTCTTTGTCATTCATCCTTTTCATAACAACATGCTGACAAACTTGAGAACATCGCCTAAACCCACATCTGGAGTTTTGAAAAACAAGTAACTTCTTGCAGAGGTGTAGGATCTGTCTCTGTTCCCACGCAAGTAGCAAAAGCGGGCTGAATGTGCACAACAGGATTCTGAAAAATGAAACAACTTGGAAGAAACAAGCGGTGACCTATGCTAATGAAAGTAGTTTTGTGTCTCTGCCATGATATGTTTACACTTTTAGATGTAGCAGAAGTTGGCAGGATTTTGTCTCATCACACTTACGTGGAAATTTTCTGCATATTTCAGTCATCATCATGACTTTTCCTGGACAATAATTGAAAGTCAACTTCTGTTCGCATTTTTGCTTCAGGTTAAACTAGGGTAACTCTACAGTAACTCCATTGAAATAATTTGTGGTGTTGTAACAGTGTATTTCTTATATTTCACATTTTCTGATACTAGAGAAAATGTCTCTCTTTTCAATGTGATTGCAGCCACATCACATGCAGTAGCTTGGACAGGTATTGCCTCCTCCTAGCCCCTTTTTAAAGTAGACTATGAGCAAAATATCTGCTTGTTTTGCAGAACATTCACTGCCACAGCCTTTGAAAAATAAATATTCAAACTAACATAATTTTACCAAGTCATCATGTGATTAATGAATTCAAAGTCCAGAGGCTGTGGAAGTTTTCAGCTCAGAAAGGCTAACGACTGTTAAGAGCTTCACTGCAGAATTAGGGGTTTTCTGTCCCCTTCCACCAGTTCTGGTCTGTGTATGCCAGGAGGAGCCTGGGTGCAGTTAGAACTTCAGCAGCGGGACAGGCATCTGCATTTCTTTCAAATAATCCAGAAGAGAGGAAAAAGGCACCCAGGGAATGCCAGAAGCTCAGAAAATGCACGTAGAACAGAACCCTTTGTCAAATACAAACTACTGCCTGCCTGCCTGCCTGCCTGCCCACCAAAAAACATTAAAAAGTTGTATGGTTTGTGGCTTAAAGCAAATTGAATTTGAATAAATTTGAGGTACAAGAAGGCTTAGAAATTGATTTTATGAAATTTCAATATAGTTATTTCATTGTTTTTGACCTGCCTCTGAGCTAAAAATACTATTCTGACAACAAAACATGCAAATCCAAGCTTGCATTCAGGGACTAAACCCCAAACTGTTCTGCTCTCGAGATCAAGAGTTTCCAATAGCAGGCTCTGGTTTCAGCATTCTTTTATTTTCTTCTAAATAATTTGGCTCAGCTCAGCCATAAAAAAGAGGTCTTTTTAAAAAATATATTTTTTATAATTTATTTTCTCTATCTTGCAATCCAGAACTACTGTAACTGAGACAAGTGCTCTCTGTAGCACACAGATCACTAGTGTAGGAAGATCTTTTCTTTACAAATGCTCTTTACCAATGTCAGCTCCAGAGACTTTTTTTTTTATTTGAAACAGCTGCTAGAAAGCTATCTTTATGTGAATGCATAAAAAAGAGAGGTAAATATATATGCGTTCTCATACAGATTGCATACTTCCAGCAGGGTGAACGACTCACTGCTAAAGCAAATCTCCTCTGGGTTTCTATCCTGTGAGCCAAATTCCCTTTAGCACTCTACACTTCCAGGTGCATCCTTCTGCCAGTGCAAATCCCCACAAATACAACTCAGTAAAGATCCCTGCCTGGCTGCTTTTTTCAATAATTCACATTTGAATTTTCATTCCCTTCAGAAGAGCTAAGGAAGAGGCACAGGAATAACCTACAAGGAGCCTAAAAAGAAACTTGGAAACAGAAATATAGATACAAATAATAGCTAAAGACTGGTGGGATTACTGGAGGGGTAGACGGCGGGGAGGGAAGGGAATTGTTTTGATAAACCTATCTTTGTATTACATAGTAAAAGACAGTCTCTGTGCCCAAGGTCTGCCAGTGTAAATGCCCAAGGAAACAAAAGTCAGACAAGGGTGGAATGATGTGCTCAATGTCACGCTGCGGCTCCTGTCTCCTCATCCAACATCTGAGTGCCCCAAACTGTTTGCTGAGGCTCAGATTTGTTGGCAGTTCTTTCTGAAGAGAAAATACTGTTTTAGCAAAATATTTCAAAATAGATCTCTCAGTATTTGAAGGCAGTGGTTTGTTTTAGGCTATATTATATATGCATTATTTCTTAACTTATGCTGATCCTTTCTGGCCTGTAGAAATAATATCATCAGTACATCTACGGCGCTTGCATACATTACTCTAGAAGACAGGAACGTAAGCAGAATCTGCCTTTTTTTGCTTGATTGATTGCATTCAATTTCATTTCACTCTGTGCTGCTTCTGCTTCTATTTCTTATAGAATACACGCTACCAGGAAGGTCAGATGGGCACCAGATTTTAAGTATGACTTATATTGCCAGTAACTAGCAAGCACTTTTCCCTTTAGTTCAATCATAACCCATGCATGGACCAAACCATCCACCTGCTTTTGAAAAAAAACCACCCAGTTCTTCTATTACAAAAATAAAAGAAAATGGACAATGATAGATAAACAGCTTATGTTTCTGGCACACGCTTTAGCAATGGCTGTTGCAGTATCAAAATAAAATTGCCCTGTTAATAATCTCCTGTTAAGTGCTAATCACAGGTGATGGGCAGCAGTCAACAGCTCTGCTGGCTTGCAGCAATTCACACGCACGGAGAAGCTATTCTGCTTTATGGTTATTGGGTAGCTCTGAGAGGCAGACCTTTACCTAATTGTGACACAACAGAAATCCTTCGATTCTTACAAAACGAAAAATATACTCTTAACGTGCACGGTTCTTGTGATCAGACATTCAACAACTCATGTGTTGTGTTTCTCAGAAGGCACCGTCATTTACCATTGCTAATAGATTTCTATCGGTTACATCTATTTGTGTCCTGCAGCTTTTCCTTGTATTTACACAACACTCCCTCGGCCAAACACAGGTTTCATTGTAACTCAATGTTAATAATAAACACAATAAAAAATTAATATATTTTATGCTGGTTTATGTGAGATAATGAAGTGGTGTATTTTATTACCATGGAGGAGTGCATTTTCAGAGTGCTGAATAAACCTTGTTAACAGCAGAAGGAATTGCAATGGGGTCACATTTGTGACAGCTTCACATTATGCTTCTAAACTTGCAAGAGGTCCTGCCTGTGTCGGTGGCGTGCTTAGTGCTTCAGCTGCAGTGATTTGTGTACAAGCTGCTGCTTGGGGATCAAGAGCTTTACTCTCCAGGGAAGTGTGTGTGCCAGCAGCAGCATGGCATTTTCTTCCTCCAAATATACTAAACTCCTGCTTCACATATGCATACGCAATATGCATTTTAAGAGTCAGCACCAAAATTATAAGGAAGACAATCAAATTGGGTTTTCTGCTTTAAAAGGCTCATCTTATACGCACGGACTCTGAAACGGCAGCTAAGTAAAAGAAGTTTCTCAGTGCAAACAAACCAGCTAAAGAACATTTTAGATGACTCCATTAGCAGGCAAGAGTCCCCTACCCTGCTGATGACGTGGTCCTGGACTTCAGCTTCCTCCAACATTAGGCATCGCTGTGTTGGGGCTCATAAACCTTGCACGCTGTCCTATGACCACCACAAAATCCTGCTTGGGTCGCAATTTGAAAGCTGTCCACTTTGGTGCCAGCTGTCAGAAGATTAAAAACACCAGTAGAGCCTAGCAAGCTGTACAGGGCAGTAACTGCTTGGATGATGCGGGTCTAATAGCAGGGAGACTGTGGCACTGCTTGGAGCCTTCCTTTGCAGAGGATTATCGTCAGAGAGTGGGCAGCCAAGGACTAAGGACTAAGGTTTTTCCTGACTCTGCTCTCTGGTAAACTTCCTTCTGCACTACCTTGGTGCTGGGGCACTCTGCATCCTTCAAAAGATTGATCAAGCCTGTCTGAGTTGGCACCAGGGCAGAGCTAGCAAGGCTGGTGTTGGAAGAGCTGTCGCTAGCAGCTGAGTAGCAGCTACCTGGTGTCCAAAAGACCTTTCTGACTTGCAGCAGATGAACATGACTGAATCCACCCTGATGTACTGTTCTAACTTTAGCTTCTCTGGCTCATATTTATTACTTCTTTCCTGCAGAAAGGTGTGGATGCTTTGCTTTTCTTCCTAAAGCTCAATTGTATGTTTACTTCTCTGCTTCCTTTACTAATTTGTTAAATATCAAATGAAGCCAAAGTGCAGCTCTAATAATTTCTCAGGCTAACTTCTCCTTCCAAGCTTTCCTAAGCCCCTCAAATATATTAAAAGGAAATTTTTCATTTGTGAAACCAATGAATTGAGAAAGGGAAAGCAAAAAGAAATACTTGGGAGCACACTCGAATCTTGACTACATTTGCTGCCTAAAACACCTAGCAAACAACTGAACTGATGTTTCATATTAGGCTTTTGCTACAACATCTCCTGCTGACTTCACTCAGGTTCATGTTGTTTACAGTAGACACCACCCAAATTCTGTTCATTACTTAATTATTGGAGTTTCCATTTAATTTATATATAGTGTGTTATTCTCTATCTCAGCTCTAATTACCAGTTAGCTACAAGTGCCCCCTTTATGACAGCAATTAGCTTGTACGCAATGGTAGCTCTGCCTTGGCTGGGAAAGGGGAAGGCCAGTGGTTCAGGTGCCCTACACACAAGAACAGCAAATGTCCTGCGCTTTAATCTGTTAGCACAGACCTGATCGTCATGCACGTTGCTCTTATCCTAAAAAGAGGCTCCCAAGCCACAAAGCTGGGATTTGAATCCGATCTTCCCTAACACCGTTCTACTGTAAGGTAAGATGTAGGTCTATTAATTTTTCCCGCAGAACACCTTTTTAGAAAAGTATTTTTTACATTGTATTCTCACTGAAGTAGTAGAAAACATAGTTTTTATTTTATATATATAATATACACATATATATTTATATACGCACACATTTCATGAGAGAGAGATACTTTTGCAGGTTTTTCTTTTGAAAGAAATAATGGAGAAAAGACTAGAAGAGGATATTTGGTCTGTAGACCTGCTCCAGTGAATGCATGAAGCCTTCTCAAAGACAGTATAATGAGTACCACCCCATGATTCAACACAGTTATTGGAGAAGAATATTTGATTGCAGTTTCACAACCACTGTAGTTTAAGTGACATTAAAGTACAAGAGTAACCAGTGAAAGCTGGGGTCCTCCTCCTGGGTATTTTGAGGACTAACTGTTCAGCTAGAAGTAAGTGAACTGGTCTCCCTTTCCTCATTATTTTGTTTTCCACCTCATGCAGTTTTTGAGAGCCTTAATTTATCATTTGGAAAGTGCTTTAAGATCCTTTCACAGAGCTGGCTATAAAAATGCAAAGTATTAGGAAACAAAATCCCATGAACAATTAAAAATTAATCACCTTCAAGCCAGAGCTTTCAGAGAAATGTCCAGTAGAAATAAAAAGACAACCTGGACTTGCAAGAAGAATGCTCTATTCACAGGAAAACTGAAGAAAAACAACCCCTTCCAGCTGGGGGATGGTGTTTTCTCTGCTGTCCTGCTGCCTTCTTTTCCTCCTCCGCAGTCCCCTGGAAGTTCACACTGCCATGAGAAGCAGAAGCATGGAACACAAAGGACATTGCCTGAGAAACAACAACATGGAGATGCCTGTGCACTGCCTGCCTGCTGGCAGCCCCAGGCCAGGCTCTCCCCATGAGCACTGGTTTAAATAACTGGTTTAGCCCTTCTGTAGGGGGTGATCCAGCTCGAAATGGGGGCTGGCACTCTCCAGCGGGGAGGCATGGGGGAGCATTTAGAAGGAAGCATATGAAGCTGAAAAGGAGAAAGACTGGGAAGGGGCTGCCACACAGAGGCTGGTGTGCCTGGGGGAAGCTGTGATGGAAAGCGCTTGATCTGGGAGCGCAGGAATGGGGGGGAGTAGGTATTTGGGGCTCAAAGGGTTATCTGGAGGCCGGTCATGGGGGGTGTAGGAGGAAGTCCCTTGTTCTTGTCCCTTGGGACAGGAGGAACAACAGCAATGTGAGGATGACACACTCTCATCTCTGCACTCTGCTTCGTCAACAAAAACCCAAGGTAGTTTGCCATAGGAAATCGCTGAACAAGAAGAGCAGAACAAGCACCGGGAGGTCTCTGAAGGGATCCAGTATCCTCGCGGAGGCTTGTTGATCTGTCCCTGAACATCTCCAACTGAGTCTCCACAGCCTTCTTGGAGAGTCTCTTCCAGGGCTTTGCTGGCTTTATCTTTATGAAGCTTTTCCTCATCTGAATCTGCTGCAGCTTAAGCCCACTATTTGTCCTACACAGTATGTTACAGCCATGCTTCTAGACAGTAAATTGACAGAAACACAACAGTGGCCATTAAAAGGCAGACTGAGATTGTGTGTATGAAACAAGAAAGATTGTACATGGCCCACTGGACTGCAATGCTATACGCACAGGGCAAAGAAGTGTTTGAGAAAAATTTATTTATAGAAAGATATTTTTGGTAATTGGATTTACAGACATAGCAATAAAACAATTTGAAGTAAAATAATCTGAAGTCAAAGACTCAGCATGGCAATTGAACTAATATTTAATGTTATACATCAGTTAAGTATATAGATCAGTAATAAAAATCCCAAGGAAAACTGACTTGGAGCACAGAACGTAACTATCGTTGCTCCAAACTAAAAGTGGTTGTGCATGTGATCAGGCTGTCTGGCAAAACTGTGGGACACTCATCCCAAACTCTCTGGAAGTTTTATGTTTAAAAACTTTCCTTTGGTTATTGTCATGCGATGTCCTTGTTGGCCTTTTTATATGGAAGTAAAAAACTAGTTATTTTATCTGTTCAGATATTTTTCTCAGCTTCAATTATTTTTAATGGATGTTTCAAGTTCTCCTTTTACAGAATGTGCTGAGAGCTACTCTTATGCTACAAGAAAAACATATTTCAGCAAGCAAGCTATAAATGCCACATTTCTTTAATGGTAAAAAAGACTAACTTTCTGAATCTTGATATCAGTAGTTTTGCAAACTGCTTCACGGAGAGACTTTTTTTTTTTTTTTAACCACAGTCAAGCAGTCCACAGGCTGCCAGCCCGACAGTGTAAACAAATCTGTTTTTCTGGGTTCCCTTTGTCAAATCAACCTCCAGCTGAAATACAGACAGATTTATCTCAGATGAAATATATCAGGCACATAAAGCAATAATTATAGCTGTCTGGTCATATGTTGAGAATAAAGAGCCAGCCTTAGATCAGGGTCAGCAACAGAGGGTGCCTAAAAGAAACACAGTTTTTGAATAGAAGCTGGGAGCATGGTTTCTTGATAGACACAGAGACAAAACGGCAGCAAGCCATAGTCTAGGGAATACCAATATGTTAAGAGGATGTTAGGAAGAACACAGTAATCACCAAGTTGTGGAAATAACTCTCTACATATCTGGAGAGTCAGTTTTCTGGCTTCAGCTGCGCGTTGTTCCTGGGCACTGTGAACTAGACATCACCTGAGAGCCACCCTGCCCAGCTCTCTTTCTTCAGGTTCAAATGCAGATCTGCAGAGACAGGGAGAAGCTTTCTCAGTGTGCTTGTGACTGAACCAACCTCCCAAAGGACACTGAAATGCTTCGATAAACTTTCATATCTTGCAGGAAGACTAACCTCTTTGCAAGAGCTGTTCCCAAAGGACCTTAGTAGAGGAAAATCTAGCGTAGGTTTGTATTGAATAAAATCTCTTCATAAAATCCAAAGCACCAGGTACTCCAAGCTGTGATAGTCTCAGGGTGGCACTATGAACCTCAGAGAATTTGCTCTTTCTGAGTGTTTTTTAATGCACCCTTAGGGCCGAGAACCTTTGCCGCCCAGTGCCTCCTGCAGCCTGGCTGTGTTGCACGAGGGTTATGGATATTTTTCAGTTGAGTGAAGAAGTTGGTTAAAGCCGTCCTCACCTTGACCAAGGGTCAGGTTTCGGAATAGCAAGGTGAAGCTGTTTAATAGGAACTGATTACTTCTTAAAAGCCACGGCTGTAGCTATAGCCTACCACAAAGGGCACCACAGCAGCGACTGCCAGAGTACACCTTGTCATTTAAATCCTTCCGGAGATTCCCCAGTCAGAGAAACTCCCTGCAGAGTGCCTAGGGTCAGGCTAATGTTGCCGCCAGATCAGCGGTCAGGGAAAGTACAGAGGACCCTAAATAACCCAGCTAGCATGGCCTGGTGCATAATTCCCAGTTCTGTAACTGGATAGCTTGGAAGGAAATCCAAGCTAGTCCCCTGATGCAGTCAAAGACTGCAGAAGAAATGAAATTATTTAGTGCTCCCGTGAAATAAGGCCGTTCCCACCAATAGAAAAAAACCTAGAGAATAAGGATGAGATCGTACACAGTGGCCTTTCCTCAAGAGTTCATCCTGACCATTCATTTAGGGACAGCCAACACCAACAGTCTGTGTGCATTTTTTGCAGAAAACAGCGTTATGAAAACAAATGAAAACTGGTGAACCGCAATGCTGTTTTTGTTTGAAGGTCACAATTCTAAAAGAGATGTTAAGATACTGCCTTTAGCACCACTCCACAGGCTAACTTAACACTGTTAAAAATTATATTCTTTGTTTAGATTATCTTTTTGTTCACTGAAGTTTAAACCTACCCTGAATAATTGTGGAAAAATAGGGCAAAAGCAAACAGAGAAGAGGAGAAATGTCCACAGTTTAACTCCAGATCCCTTTGGGTTACTTTGTTTCACGTAGTTTCTGACTCCAGTGCTAAGGACAGTTTTTAGTCTGAATATTTAGGTATTATTTAGAACATCTCTTATTGAGACTACCACTGTTTGTTCTTTGGGCAAAAAAAACCCCAGAGAACAAACAAACAAAACCTCAAGCTCATATTATTTTGTTTAGAAGTCCTAAGTTTCCATTTGGTAAACAGGATTAGTTTTGAATTAATCTGAAATTAACACAGCAGTTTTTAAGTTGTCAACAGCCTCAGCTTTTGATTGTCAACAGCTTCATTTTTCTACAGCATTAATGTGCAATAGCATAACTAATTGATGTCAGTACAGAGCCATACTTAATTGGTGCCATAGACTCAGAGAGGAAAAGGTATGGATCCACTAGAAATATGGTTTTTTAGACTCAATAATGTACTTAAAATGATTTTTAAAAATCACCGAATTTAGAATAAGTCATCCTTTTCTCATACCATGACTGCTACACTAAGCTACAGTTTGCAATGACAATTTTTAAGATCCTCAAAACATTGTTTTTCATTAGTAGTCTGCAGCGTGTGTTTCCTGTCAAGTTAAAATTAATTCCACTGTTTGTTTGTTTTGAAGACTGGCTGCAAAGTTGAATTTCTGTGCTCTCCCGCAGAAGCCACGGCGACGCAGCAGCTCAGAAGGCTCCTTGCCAGCACAACCCACCGCTTCGGTTCGGCGTTCAGCCCTCACACCAAATCTGAACGCAGCACAGCAGCAAAGCGTCAGGATGGGCCACTCTTCCTATTGTGGCTGCATGCCCATGCAAACTAATTCCAAACGCTTTTTTGCTTCTGATTACAATTTGGCATCTTCTTCCTCATTCTCTTTTCCACATTTTTTATGATATAATTTTGGTGTGGAGACCTGAGGTGGGACTGGTTGATTTTTGTGAGACTACAATTCGCTTACAGACAGGTGAAAATGTTTCATACATAGGGAAGGGTCTGAGTTAGAATTGCTACTTAGATCATATGAAGTCAAAAACTTATTCAAAGAAACAAACTGAGTTGTCTCATCATCTAAAGCATTCTCAGTTAAAAACCAGCTGATGTCCTTTAGCAAAAGATTTTTGCTCTTCTCTGCAAAACTGTCACAGTTGGACATGCAATAACATTCCTCTCAGCTGGAAGATTAATATCACTTCACCTCTCTTATACATTATTCTCATCCACTGTGCCAAACTGAAATTTGTATCCATGTGCTCTGTGAGGAAAAGAAACATTTTTGCCTTTTGAACACAGCAATTTAATTTTCAAACTAACCATTCTCCTGTGCAGTTTTAGTCCATACTCATGTTCATAGTTCCTTGGCTTCTGGCTTGGCGACATTTATTTTTTACTTAATATATTGCTATTTTTCTTTTTATTTTTTGCCAGGCCTGATTTTTATGGCATTCTGCAGCATTACCAAAAATTGCCCACTCCTTCTGGGAATAGCAATGTTGTGTTTGAAATCTTCTAATGGTCTTCAAATTCAAAGCCTATGTACTTGAGCTCTCAGAAGAGCCCTAATTTCAATGGAGCTCAGAGTGCAGCAGAACAGGACTTATACACAGGGTCATGTACTGAAAAGTTCAAAAAACTTATGAATATTATAACTTTTCAAAAGCTAACTAAAAAAAAAGTATCTTACACAGAAATGAAGGGCATGTGTCAGTCCCAAATGATAAAATTGAAAATATTTTGTCTGTCTCTCAGTTTAGGGTGTAGATTAGTCTCTGACCCATACCAAAATAAAAGGGAACAAAATGTAAGTGGAACTATACAAGACTGTAAGCTTTTGTAGCTTTGAAGTTGACGTCTGTAATACAGGAATTGTTACTAGTTGTTTACAAGAGGTTTTGGACAGAGGGAATTTTAAAATTGATTTACTAAATAATGGTTCGATTTTCACTACTGTACCATTAAGCTGCTAGATATATTTCTCACTAGAGGACTGGCCAGGACACCTCGTGTGGCACGCTCTCTGAAATCTGATTTAATTCACAAAAATCTAAAAAATGAAGGAGGACAAAAATATGGTCCCAAGTTATTTTAGGGGAATGTGCACTGTAGGGAAGAAGACAGAATTGAGTACTTGGCTTGTTTTGACAGTTCCTATTGAAGTTTGCATTTACATGTAAGGATACACAGTATCTGTATTTCTAATGGCATTTTTCTTTGAGTGATGGATTTTGTTATGTTTAATTGGAAAGACATTTTCTCCCTATTTTCCCAACACTCCACCAAAAAGTTACTTGTGCTATTAAGTTTTATCTGAAACAGTATGTTTTGTCTGTCAAAACACTAAAGAATGATGTGCTCTTTTGACTTACATTTCTGTATCTGGCTAGATGAGTTTGCATTTAGGCATCTCATATTAATGCATCTTTCTTTTCAGAAATGAACACCACCTCAAAAATCATTTGATGGGAATGAGAAACATAAAAAAACTCAAAATCAATCAACAGGTTTGAAAATTCTGTTCTTGGTCAATAATTTAAATCATAAAAGGCTGTGAAGCTATAATTTTGTTAACATTTATTAGAGGTTTTCCCTTTTTGTTAAAGATATTGCCTTTGGTTTTCACCTTATCACCAATTAATTAGCATATAGCAGGTGGGTTTTTTTTTTTCAAACCGGTACATTCCCATGGATGTACTGCCTACAGGCAGGAACTTACACTGGCTGTGTTTGTGTGCAAGATCTGCTTTTTATTTCTTCATTTAAGCTAGCTAACAAACATCATCTTTATTATTAGTGATGGGAAAAGGATTCCAGCTAGATTTGTTGTGACTTTTGTTCTCTATTGGCAGAAATAAGGAGTAGGGAGTATGCAAGTTCTTGGTGACACGTATTTTTATCTAATTCAAGAAGCGCAACAGCAGTTTGCACAAAATCATTTCTTGAGCATGCTAATAAATCTGTAGAAGAATTTCAAGATAGATTGTTTTTTTGTTTGGATCTAAGCTTGTTGATTTTTTTTTTTAAACTGGCTCAATAGTTGGTAAGCCTTTACTTACAATTATTTTTTCCTCCAGATGATGGCATAAGTAATTGATCTGATAAAAGGTTCTAATGCATCAAATCAGTAAACAACCTTCAAGACGAACTGGCATACATTCAATCCCCCACACACCCAGCAAGAGTAATTTATGCCAATTAGACCCATGAAATGTGTTTATATTTTTGGCCTATGATAGTTAGCCAAACTACATGGGTTCATTTGTCCCTAAACCAGTCAGAAAGATAAGACAAATTTATTTGGCGGTAAGAACTAATTGAATGCAGAGGTTAGAAGATGGTATTATTGGTCTCAGCCTTAGCTCAAAAGCTAAGGGTGCAGGGAATCCTCAATTCTGTCACTCCACTCTCTGAGGGGCTTCAAATCTGCATCTCCTCCCTCCTGTGAAATGCCCCCATAGAACCATAGAATGGTTTGGGTTGGAAGGGACCTTAAAGATCATCTGGTTCAAATCTCCCCTGCAACGGGCAGGGACACCATCCACTAGACCAGGTTGCTCAAAGCCCCATCCAACCTGGCCTTGAACACTTCCAGAGATGGGGCATCCACAGCTTCCCTGGGCAACCCTGGGTTGCCTCACCACCCTCAGAGTGAAGAATTTCTTCCTTATAGCTAATCTAAATCTACCCTTTTTCAGTTTAAGGCCATTACCCCTTGTCCTATCACTACATGCCCTTGTAAAAAGTCCCTCCCCAGCTTTCTTGTAGGCCCCCTTCAGGTACTGGAAGGCTGCTGTAAGGTCTCCCCATGATGAGGTTATTCTGAGAAGGAGCTCTCGGGTCTTCCTGTCAAGGCTGTCAGACTTCAGCATCCACTGGAGTATGGCCTGAACGCAGGTGAGAGTCCTAACCACCGGTCCTACCCACTACAGGGGAGAAATTTTTATTCAAGTATTATTCACTCAGTGTTAACTCCTTGCTCCAATTTAGTCATTCTCACATAGCAAAATAGTGTCATAGAAGAGACGCAGAGGTATCCTTCCAAATACTTCCTTTGCTTCATGGTTATTATAGCCTGTCAGATATTTTAGTCTGTGCATTTTTCCTTCCTTTTTGCCAAATGTTACTCTGTGTACTTTTGTTCAACTTGTTTTCATTTCATTTGGATAAAGAAAATTTATTTTTGCTTGGCATGAAACAACGGTGTTTTATTTCTAGTCTGACAACCACTGTTTTCTGGTTATTTAAAAATAAGTGAGGTTAAGAAGGGTTTTCTAAACATTGCAGTGCATACATAACATAATATTCTGCAGAAAAGCCACTGCAGATGAACCTTTATGAGGAAGAAATGCTCAGTTGTCGTTTTAATTTCCTCTTATTATATCAAAATTATTAGTTTCACATTGCCTTCATTTAATACCTAATTGAGAATGTCAGATTTTTTTCTGTTCTTAGAAAAAATTCACACTGGCAGAAAAATCCATGTATGAAATACATTACAGCAGAAAGCTTAATTGTAATGTGAAAGCAGCAAATCAGACACTGGCGGATTCTTCAGTAACATCTGAAATAGGTCTTCTTTTGGTATTTCTTTCGGAGCATGGGATTAACTGTTTCAGTTGACTTCAGCATGAGCAGTTTGGGACTTGTCGGATTTGATCGTGACAAGGGACCAACTTCTACCAGATCTGTACTGTTAAAGCACTTTGCTCCAAGAGCATGTGGAGCATTGGTCACAGTTGTAAGCAAAGTCGGGTGTTTGAACTAGGCACCCGCTCAGGTACTTGGCAGAACTGGGCACAGCACTTTGCTACAGTCCAGAGCTACAACCTACCAGAGAGCATTCCCTGTTTCCTTCTACCTGGTTTTCCCCATTTTTCTGTATCTTCTGCAGACGATGGCTCCAAGGCAACGTTAGGTGACTTATCACCTGCCAATTAAAAGGCTCAGGAGGCCTGCTCAGTGTTGCATGCTACTGCCACTAAGAAGTCCCTAAAGCTCCTGAACTTTACAAGGACTTCTAGTCCCAGCGAGGGGCTACCAAACAGCGTTGGGGCTGTTCTCCCTGGAGGTCCAGTCAGGTTCAGGAAAGGAAAACAATAAAAATTACTATAACAGACACATGGTTGTTAACCACATTAGCTTAACTTGAAGACATCATTTTTCAAGCTTGGAAGTTAAAAAAAAAAAAATATATATATATATTTTGTCTGTTCTTTTCTTTTTCCCACCACTCATGATGGCAGCTAACCCAGCTGTGTCCACAGCTGTGTCACAGATGCAGATGAGAAAAACTGATCCGATTCTCCATTTTGTCCAAGCGGCTGATGAGGGGCTCTGACACGGCAAAGGTAAGCACAGCGCTGCGGGGTGGGTCAGCGCTGCACCCCTGGGGGCATCAGCCCCTGCGGCGTCCCCTCGCCCCATGCCTCTCCCTGCCCTGGGCAGTGCCAGAATGCCACCCTCTTGCAGGGTTGCCGATGCCACCCTCTTGCAGGGTTGCCTTCCAAAATTTTACCACACACAAGCATTACAGTAACAGAGGAGACTGAAATGGTATTAATTTTTCAGCTAGCTTCTATTTTTTTTCCTTTTTTTTCTTTTCTTTTTTCCTTGAAATGCTTACAGGAAACTACATTAAAGTCACAAAGTAATGGAACATTAAAAAACCATCTGGAGATCTAAACCAATTTTAATATAAAGAGTTACAGTAGCACTGATGCATGACCACAAAGACAGATACGATCCATTTTGAGTGTGGCAGACAACTTGCAGTTGTGCTCAGGAACATAAAATTCTGGTCTTCCAAAAAACAATCTTGGGACAGGTAAATAATTACAGAATGAAAATGATAGAAACTAATATTTGGCTGCATAAATATAGTCAGACTTTATTTAGCAAATACTTGTCTTGTTCTGTGATGGTTATACACACAGAAACACATATGCATGTGCTGAATAAATGGGATTGGCTTGATGGAAGTGGTGTGTACAAGTATATAAAATCAAGAATACATTTTATGTTATGTATATGTATGTCTTTTCCCAAACCATAGATAGTTCCTCATTGCTATTTTAATTTTAGCAATTAATTCCAGGGTTTATTTTTGGCTTTTGGTACCTTAAAAATGCTACCTTAAAGATAAAAAAAGTGATATAACGATACAAAACATTGCCTCTCATGGAAACACACTGGAGTCATAGAGACTTTTTTCGCTTTAGTTTCTTCACAGAAGAGCAGCAGTCTGTTTAAAGAGCGTTAGAAATCTTCAGTCTGTTTCATGCCCAATTATTTTCCAGACTATGCATTGTTGGTGCATAGAGTCGTGTGTCAGGTACAGGGGTGGTGTGTGCCATGCACCCTGCAGCTCTCGTCCTCTGGTCCCTGAGAAGAGGGGACCTTTGGGAAGAGATGTCTGAGTTGGCCCTGTTCCTGAGCACAGGCAGGCTGTGAACCTGGGAAACCAGATCGCACACAACTGCTGCAAATGGATTGTGCCACAAATGCAGCCAACCCATGAGGAGCACAGGGCCATCGCATCTGCTATGGTGCTGCCTCTGCCGGCTTCATCCTGCAAGATTAATGTGATGCATGTTACAACAAGCAGACTTAAAATCAATAAGAAATAGTCTCCAGTGAAACTCTTGAGACCCATCCCCTGGCGTAATAAGAGAGTAGTTCAGCATCCTTCAAGATCAAGGTCTATGTCAGGAAGATTCCTGCCAAAATCAAGGGAGCTGAACCAGTAACTGTTTCAGTATGGCCATCTCCCACGTGAGATCCATACAACACATCCTTTCACTACACCGTCAACAGCTGACACAAACTGTTATGCGAGAATCTCAGTTTCCCCAAATCACTGTATATGAGCACTCCTCAGCATCTCAATTAAAAGTCATCTTAAGTTGAAGTTACTGCTTTTTCATATCATACATTTTTACTTGTATGATTTCACTTTTTATGGAAAAGTCATTTAGACTGAACATAAGTCTCAATGTAAACCTAAATACATATTTTTTAGGTTTACAATGAATGCATACATTTATTTAGGTTCAACAGCTTTTTAGAGATACACCATGCTATTGGCATTGTGAAACGAACTGAATAATTCACCAGTAATTCAGAGATCACTGGAAGTGGCAGTAATTTCTTGCTTAGCTGCATAGCAGGTTTTTATTTTTCCCCAGCCTATTTGATTGAGTGGGGCATGGTACTACTCACTTCTATCTGCTATTCCAACCCTCTGGCACGTTCAGAAGATATGAAAATCATAAAACTATTCATTGAAGTTCTGTGACTGTAGCGTAGTTTTTCTTTCTGGTCAGGCTGCCGACTATTGGGCACAAAGAGCAGAACCCTTGTTGGATGAAAAGGCAATGAAAATAAGATGGATTTATCCAACTATCTACCACACAGTGAGATGGGAAAGTACTACCATATTCAGTACTACTTTAATTATTGATGAACAGTTCAAATGTCTTTCATCTCTTCTGCAAAGAGCAGAAGTCTACTTTTTCATATTCAAACTGATCCAATTTATAAGGTCAGTAATGTTTTCTACTCCAGGTTTGTGTTTGCTAAACAGGCATTTGAGTTCTCTTAATATTTAATAGTATTTCTGAACTACCTGATACAAAAGGAGGATCTTTACCAAAAAGATGACACAACATTGTTGGTCATAACACTATTTGACCAATCCTGTATGTTTCTTAAATCCTTAACCTTTCTCAAATAGAAATTCTCCTATAAAAAATATACTAAAATTTGGTCCACGAGGAAGTTTTTGTTTATTTGCTTTATCCCAGGACAAGCCCAGTAGTATTTGTGTAGGAGCTTTTCTTTCTTTATGTATGTTCATCTTCTTTGTTTCCTTTCCCAGTAGGAAAAAAAAGAAAATTTAGGATCTCCAGCACTTTTTTTTTTTTTAAAAGGCTTTTGGAAAATGAGGGAAAAAGTGAACAAATTCAAGTGTCCTGCAACAGGCACTTCGATGTTCTTGCAATCTACTTTTTCCCGCTTGCTTACATTTGACAGTTAAAATGGGCATCTGAGTCTACCTAATGCATTTGGAAGCAAGGAAGTCACCTTCCCAAGCTATCAGGTGGAAGGCAAGCGAGTGCAGCGGCTTGCTGGTAGAGCAAGAAGACTTTGGGGGAGCAGTGTTTTTTGTGACTGCCAAAATGTCTCCAGGAACATTTGTTTCCTGCTTCTCACTAGCAGACCTTCTGCAATGTTCAGAAATATTTTACAGACATGTATGTGAATTCAGTGCCTATTAGATTTCCAGCTTTGCAGACTGCAGTCCAGAAAAGAGTGCTGCCCAGACAAACCTCTCTGTCCAATCCCACCAACATATTTCACTCATGATCGGGAAGTCTTGTGCCATGGCTGGCAAGTGAGGTCATCACTGTCATTCTTCTTCTTTGCTAGACTCACCCATGAATGTGCCAGCTGTAGTGGTGCTTACTTGGGAAGTAAATATATAGCTCCTGGGAAACTGGTACAAGAGCATCCTTTTTGCTTCATATACAGCCCTGAGCATACACTACATGTTAGAAACATTCAGTCATCAGTAACATATTCAGGCCTTTAACCAAGGAGTGGTATTTGTTATATATTGTACTGCTGGCAAACATCCCAGCCTACATAAACCACTCCTGTGGGAAATCTCCCAATAAAAACTTTCCAACCTCTTTTGTTTCCAGTAGAAACCCAGAGCAGGAACTTATCAACATGGAAGCAACAAAGCTGCGCCTTTGCTGTGTTCGAGTTGGATTCATTAAGTGCTCAGAAGTGAGCTCAAGAGAAAGCAAAGGCACCAAGTCCCACTCTAAACTCTTATCAAATGGCTTCACAGAGATGGTAAGACCTACAAAATTTGGCTGTCTGTGGCAGTTTTTCAGATTAAAGCACTAAACTATGCAGGAATCAAGGCACGAAACTCATTAAGGCTGCAATTCTGTCCTTAGTACACTCTGCACTACTGTGCATAGAGTACGGTTTGTGAAATCACTTGCTGTTTGGAGACCTTTCAGATCCTCACACGTTACCTTGAGCTACAGAATAAATTTTTAGCACGGCCTCTGAATTTTTCATGCTTCAGTTTGCATAAACTTGCTAACTAAATACAGAGTGATTCCTTTTATTATTCCAGTTTTTTTTTTTCTAAATAAAAATAAGCATGCACAGGGAGGAGAAAGGAAATACAGGAAGGAGTGCAAAACTATTGATAGGTTTGAGAGCACTCTTCCAGGCAATCAAGGTAAATCACGGAGGTTGAGTGGACCGACCCATTTCTGAGGGAGGCAGGCTTGATTTCAGGCTTATGTGGCCCCAGACCAGAAGAGAGCTTTGAGATCCTCACCATGAGAAAAGGCTACTAGTTCTGCTGCCAGGGATTACTGCAGAGCTGTTGCCAGAGAGCCTGCATATGGAAAGATCCTAGTTTATCATATTTGGCTCTGAAGAGAAGGAGAGTGTGCAGAATGCAGCCTGGAGGGGATCTGGCTAGGAAGAAGCCTGGCTAAAGATGCGCCCTCAGAAGCTCACAGATCGTGGGAGTGTGGGAGAATGATAACAGAGGACATGACTGAGGTTTAAAATGTATTAAACTTTAAATAAATAAGACCTAGTCCCTGAAGACAAGAATCTGAAATAGAATGGCTGGGAGGTATTGTTTGATGCCTCAGTTCGCAATTTGGTCTAGAGGCACACAAGTTTTTGTCAAACAATTTAACTAAGTTTTAAACATTCTGAAGTTTCTAGAAAAGCAAAATAAAACTCATAATAAAAATACTTCCATAACCCCAAATTCAGTAAAGCATATATTGCGAACTGGCAAGAACCAATAATTTACCACCATGAAATTAGCCCAAAAATTTTGTAGGTGGTCACTATCACACCAGCGAGGTGCCCCTTTAAGCACCTCAAACCTTCCAACAGTTTTAACCGTGGTGGGGAAATAGACCTGCTGGGGAGAAGGAAAGAGTCTGGAAGAAAAATTTAGGAGGAAAGTATGAGATATCTGCTAAGCTTTTACAGGTATTTTCTCAAGGGCAGTAAGAAAAGTCTTCAAGGCTAAGGCTGAGAAAAGAAAGGGTAAAATTAGGGGCAGCAAGATTAAAATATTACTCAAGGTTACTCAAGATTAGCTTTATGATGAATGTTCCACAGAAGGCTGCATAAATCAAGATAACTAAGATAAATGGAAGCCTAATTTAAGGACTTGCTGTCTCTGGATCAGAACTGGAAGGAACCAGACACATGACTGCCAGTTTAGGAGGTACAAGAGCAATACCAAAATTGGGGCAGACCTGTACAAGAGGCTCTGGTTTGGGATACCGAGAGCAATGGCTGTTTCCTAACGTCTTTACCAAAGATGGTAGAGAAATATCAGCTAGGAATTGAAGCTGGGCAGTAGCAGCAATCTTTAGCGTGCAACCTCTCCCACAGAAAGGAACTTTTGGCTTTTTTAGACTGGAACTTCTCTCCTCTGTGACAGTGACCTGGCTCTTTGCTACAACCTTCCTCTCCTACACCTAACCATACATCAGTGCTGTACTTCCTTCTCATCGCACACTCAATCTTCTTTTCATCTTTCCTTCCTTTCCTCTCCGAATTACCTTTTCAAAGAGCTGTAAGATATGATCAGAGAGGCCAGGACTCCTTTGCCTATATGTTATGCGAGAACTGGGAGTTTTGCTTAAAAAAAGCCAACAAAACCCACTACACAAACGTATTTTTAAAGCTGTCTTTAACACTTGTATTCATGTTTAAAAATGCATTGGCCGGAGAACTATTTTCATTGTGCATGCAGAAAGCAACACCCTGACCACCAGTGAGAGGGCACAGAGCCTTGTGAGACCACAGAAAGGAGAAAAAGCCTGTCTTCTGTGGGTAAAGTCTCAGTAAAAATATTCTGCAAAGGAAATCTATAATGCACTGACTTTGTCCAACAGACCCAAAACGCTGCTGGAGCTGCTGAAAGAGGTGGTCCAATAGAAAGTGGGGCTGCTGACAGCATTTGACAAATGACTGGGGTAAAAGATCTTCAGGCTGGGGTCATCCACTGCACCAGCCTGGAGGAGGCATTTGAGTTGTGGTCCAGGTACAGCAGGGATAATAAACTCTACACCCCTCAGGAATGATAAATTGGGGCTGCCTAAAATCTGAGGTTCCTGAGCACGGACTGCAAATTGTGATTAGGTGATACCTGCTGGAAGAAGGTGGCAGCTAACGAACTCCAAGCACCTCTCAAATGAAGGAAGACTGACTTGGGATTATAGCCAATGCACTCTGGCCCAGTGAAAGAAAGTTCCCATTGCCTATCAGGTTTTCCAAATCAGTATTTTACTCTTTTTTACCACATTCTCCACTGCCCTCCCTCTTTCTTGTCCTGCAAAGTTCTGTTTGTTTAAAATCACTGCCGATGAGTAGGGAAGTATCACTCATTGAGCCCTCTGTAGGCTAGTTTTGTTTCTCACATTTCTTGTTGGGTGCTTCAATCAGCATCACTCAATTTTTTCACACTTTTTAAGCTGGAATCAATTGAGACTGAACCCATCCCTTTTCACTACTCAGAAATGCCCAGCTATAAGCTGACATGTTCATTTAAGGAGGTTAATTTTATAGGCCTAAGTATGGATGCACAGCAAAATCCAAGCAACTATTCCCACTTGCCAGTTGTTCACAAGTGTGTGTATTAGACCATTCCCTCCCATTTATTAATTTGTAAACAAGTAATGGAGAGGTGAGCGTTGCCTTACTCAAGATGAATATGAAGGGGAAAAAAACATCCAGTAACAAATGTCATTCTACTGATACTGCTTTGAATAACAAGCAGAAGCTATCAGCATTCAACATACAACTGATAATTAACTAGGCAGCATAATGTCCCTGAGGCTGCTCTTTTTGTCCACGAGAGCCTTAAGGAATGGAGACTTCCCAAAGAGCAGTAATTCCGGCCACACCTGTCTCCTCCAAGATGCCTTCCCCTTCTGGCCCTCACCTCATCCACCGTCTTGTGTCTCTTTCTCCAACCGATGTTAATTAAAATATCAGGAAACATTCTGACATCACCAGAGCAGCATGATTAGGCAGATGAATAATTTAGTTTCATGAAAACTTTAATCAGAAATTAAGCTTGTTTGCAGGGGTTTTCAGAGTTTCTTCAGCTTAAGAACTACCTTCCCTTTGCGTTCCTTCCACTCACTGTTCCCTCTCCCACAGCTTCCAGCCAGTCACTCCTGTTCCTCCTCCCGTCCCAGAGCCTGTGGGATGGCAGGGTGAGCCAAACGGCAGAAATGATTGTAATTTTAAAAAAAGAAAAAAAAAAAGGTTGAACAGCAGTTTTAAATTTTTACTTTTAAATCTGGATTCTTGCAGGGGTCCAGCTTGCAGAGTGTAACATCCCAAAGCATTTTTGTCTGCCTGGAAACTGCTGAAGAAAGGATTCAAGAATAATGATAAAACTACTGTAAAGCTGTGTCATATTCACAAATATTCTGTTCACTTCATTTAGCCTTCGTAAAGTAACTGTATTAGAAATAGATACAGGTCCAGGGATGAAGAATGAAAATTATCAGAGGCACAGAAGGACTTTTGCTATTTAGTTTACAGGGAAGTTATTTCAGGCTATAAACTAATTAAAGGCTGCTCTTTCCCAGTCCTCAACATTATGTTACCAGGCAATTTGTCCTTTATGAAATGTTAGTACCTGCCTCTCCAGCATCTGAACCCACCTACATTGAGTCAGTCATCTGATTGCTTTGACTCGGTACAGAAATTGCTGTGTGCCTGCATGTTAGCAATTTGGGGACTGATTTTTATTTTGAGCTTGAAATAGCAGAGGCAAGGGGGCGTATCTATAATACACACATACGTGTACCTGCCTCTCCCCCCCGGCAGATTATTGAGTGGTTAATGCATTATAATGGAACTGTTTATATTTGTTAGCTATAGAATATTGCACATTACATTAAGAAAATCTGGGACCATTCATAAATCATACCTTTATTCTGTACTCCATTTAGCCAAAAATATGCACATATGTACAGAAACATTTTATTACGCAAAGGCACTAGTGAATACAAATAGAATATTTGTCAAACTTCACATTAATGTAAAAACAACGTCGTGCAAATACCTGATTCTGCCAACCCACTGGCACATCCTCCACATTTTTAAGTGTTCTGCCTAAAGCAGCACCGCTGAAGACTCCATTAGTAGGAAGAAATAGGTGAAAATACACGACAGATTACACAAGTAGAAGTAAGAGAGACAGCAGATGCCACTAAGGTGAGAAAACCTTGCTGACACTTCAGGGAACCTTCCACTTAAATGATATTTAAAAATTAATAATCAAGCACCGACAAACTAAGGGTAGAATTGCCTTCTCAGAAATGAGACAATGTCTCACGTACATCGTGCTATTTGCTTGAATCAGGAAAATTACAACAACTTTCCCGAGTGAATTCATGGTTTAAAATAGAGGATTAAGCAAGAAGGATATAGCATATTTGAAAATGTACTTGTCTGTTTAATGTATTTCGTATAAGCAATCAACATCCGTTGTCTCTACATGTGGGAATAATGTTCCAAATACTTTCCAAAACCTCTGCAAGCAGTTGTCAACCCAAAGAGAAAGCAGCCGTGGAGTACGCAGAAGACAAGCAGTGCTGCCAGGTTCTCTTACCTGGGCATTTACAAATGTCTGAATTCTAGTGACTTTTCAATTTAAACACTTACTTTTGCAAAAAGATATGGTTTTAACTGCAGACTAACAACATCTGTACTTTGGCACTAACGCCTTCTTAGGAAAGAACCTTGCTCAGTCATTAGGCTGGCCATTGGAATTGCAAAACAGGACCAGCTGCCGGGAGGGTAGCATACACACACGGCGTCTCCTCACTCCTTCTGAAAGAGCAGAGAACTCGAAGTTTTTGCATGTTATCTGCAGTGGCTCCTCTTACAACCAGTTTTCTTTTTAAATAAGGTGATAGAGGCATGACTGCATCAATTTCATTAAACTACTTAAGTGACAGTCTTAATGAAGACCATAAGCTCTGTGAAAGGGCACACAACTTCTCTATGGTACGGTAGCAGAAGATGATAAATATGGAAGCTAAACACTTTTTTCACACTTCTTCGAACAATACAAAAGATTTTAACTCATCAGTTAGACACTTAAAGTTAATGTGGAGAGGATATTTAGCCTTTCCCTGCTCCACTAGAACCATGTCTACTTTCTCTATGTCATCCTGTCATCATCTACATTTGTCAAAGGTGAAACAGAAGCAAGAGGGAAGAAACGGAATGTAATAGTTATTAATTGGTTACATTTTGTAGGCATTATTCTAGAAAATGTGCTTGCAGGGAATGAAGTGGGAAGGAACTACAGCTCCAAACAAGCGCACGCTTTCGGTATGCAGGACAGCAGCAAACATAGCGGGTTGGTTTATTAATTTTGAAATGCTTATAATGCTGCTCAGCACTCACATGGAGAAGGCCCTGGCAGTAGCTGCAGTTGAAAAGGCAGAGAGGCAGAGGGGAGGATCCCACCAAGCAATAAAATCTTGTCATTTCTGCTGAGAAGGTTAGGGCATTGTGGGCCAGTCTGCAGTCAGATCAAGCTTGCCTTCCTTCCATCAGTAGTCCACTCTGGTATTTACAGAAGCCAGATCAGATGTAATGATGGAAGCTGCTTCAAAAAAATTTCACAGGCCAAAAATAGCTAATTTGACTAAGATTTATGTGATAAAATGTTATTATCACCCAGAAAACTGTTGCACTCCAGGGCTGCTTGCCAGATGCCGTCAGCTCTAGATCAAGTTCGTAAGTACTTACAACAGCTTTTATGCTATTGTGTCAGTTAGCAGTTAAGGGGAAACAACTCTGTAAAATGAGATCTATTTAAAAAAACTCTAGTGTAAATAAGGGTGAGGAAAAAGCTATGAAATCATACAACTCTACTAAAAATGTCAAATTGCCTGTTTCATTGTTTTATACTCTGGCTGGCATCAGCGCAGGAACATCTATGAAGAACGAAAAGGAATAAATTTTGCCACCTTTGCCTGAAATATATGGGCCCCCACCACGACTGCTTTGCTTTATAGGTCCTGGTATACTAAGACCACATCTCAGTCCTGTGAAACACAGTTCTGTCAAAGCATCTTATGATTAGTTGAGTAAGGAATTGAGAGTATTTCACACACACTGCAGCTGGAGTCAATTCTTCATTAGAACAAAGCTCATAATTTTTAGCGAGTACACCTACTGTCAGAACTCAGCCTCAAAATATAAGGAATATCATGTCCAAATGCTAATCAGCAAAATAAATCTAAAAGGAAAATTCTCTCTCAAGTCTGAGCCCATGATGATTTGAAAGGGAATAGTAGGTGAAAGAAACCGAAACAATAAATGTTATACTAATAGGGTTTTGCTCATTTTTGTTTGAGCTCTGAAAGCATTTTAAAAAAATAACAACCACAACTTTATAGCCTGATCTCACAGCTAAGAAAGTTCTTGGTAGCTGACAATGAAAACAATGCAATCTTCTTTATCACCATCCCACAAGACAGAGAAGTTTATGTATTATACAGAGGAATTCAAAACCAAAGTTCAGAGTTCTAAATTGCTTTAAAATGTTAGATAAATGGAGCCTGGAGTAGAATTTACAAAGGCAGAAGCCAGTGGCCTTGACAGCAGTTTATTCATGTCCCACTTTTTGTAGGTTCATGTACTCTTTCTCCATCAAGTGCAACCAGACATCTGCAGGACAGTTTGCTTTGCTTTGCTATTGCTGTGAGAGCTCAGCTAGCTGTCAGAGGAGGAACTCTCAGCTAGAAAGTCTGGGTTCAGCTCCTGATTTGGGAACAGTTTTGGTATGCAGCCTTGGAGGAGATACTGTAATTACAGATGAGGCGGCAATCTGGAGATAGTATTTTATTTTCTATCTCGCCGAAGTAATGCAAGAATTAATTAAACTTTGCAAAACACTAGGAGATCCTGAGGCTGAATATCCTATGGAAGTACTAATGATTTATCTCGTCTCTTATTGACCATATGCACAGTTAGATATTTTTCCAGAAAAGATGAATTTTGTCAGAACAACAAACTTGAGCTCCATGTCATGGCTTTCAGTATAGAACAAAACTAGCTGTAATTGATATAGATTTCCTGCAATATTTTTCTTGATTCTTGTAATTGCGTTAAATAATGTATGTAAATTTACCCCCTACATTTATGAAAAATTATTTGCTCAGTACTCTTACAATTTCTATTGTCGGTTTTTAATTCTTAATCTACAATTAACTGGTTAGTGAATTTGGACACGCATTTGATCTCTCATACTAAAGCATTTCCAATATGCCAGAAGGTATGGCCACAGAAACTGTCCGGAGGCTAATCTATTCAATTGCCAGTAGAGTGAAATCAAAAAATGCACTTTGTACTTGACAGTGGCAGCAAACCATAATATACAAGGAATGACACAGTGATGGCAGAGGCGTGTGCCATTTTCATGAGCTACAGACATGCAAATTGAAAATTTTGCATCTGGCAAATGACTCCAGTTTGGTGTACCTTCTCTTACACTACTGAGATTTCTAGACCTATAGATGGCTACACGGATGAACTGGGAAAACTGAAAAAAATGGCTCTATAAATTATGGTTACTATTTATGATACTGAATTTGCCACTGGATTACACTAAATGCTGTTTGAACGTATCTGATCTTATTGCCAGTACAGCATGATTTCTGGTCTTCCAAAGATTGTTTTCTAAAAAAATTGTAAACCAAACCATTTGTCTTACATCTTATCTTCAGTAACACCACCACTCCCTTCTTCAAAAAGACAGCTCATAATTTGAGAAAACTTACATCTAAACCCACATCTATGTTGATGGCCAACGTGGTCTTTTTGAAGCCTACAGAGGTGAAAGAAAAGAAGGTATCTCAGCATGTAACCCAGAAAACTGGATCACAGTCTTTCCTTACAGGACTGATGCAGAGCGAATACTCTTTCAAACAGCGTGTCTTAATCCTGTAAGGTCTATTTTGCATGCTAATCCAATCTCTGGAAGACAATATGGCTTTTAGTTACATACGACTTTCATTCCATAATTTCAGTGCATCTCTGGAACCCCAGAACATTGACCAAGTCTTAAAAGAGAAAACCAAGGAAGAAAAAAAGGGGCACAACAGTTTCATTCATCAAAACTGGGATCTGTGGGCTAAAAACCATGTTATCTTGGAAGTGACCTGTGTGAACAGTGAAGTCTGATGTGCACAGGTCCACGACTGTTAGACAAAAAAGTCAAAACTGTGGTCCAAAAGACCAAAAGTGGATCAATTCACATGCTGAAGGCATTAACAAGTCACAACTGGCCACATCCCTTCTAGATGTAATTCTCTTACTGAATGAGCCCAAACCACCCACAATTTCATGCACAATTTCTATTCTCTGACTGTCTGTTACACTGCTATCCTCCTCCTCAGCTTTAGAGTATATTATACTGTTACAATGTCTTGATTTTTAGCTGGAGATACCAGTTATTTTACTTTCATTCACGATTCCAGTGTAGCAAGGACAACTTTGGAGAAAGGATCAATCACCAGTTCACAGCTGCAATAAGTTCATTGTACGTGTGATAATGGAACTTGATCTTGACTGCAGGATGGTAAAGCATACCACAACCCAAATGAGTAATTTTTGCACTGAATAGTTATTAGTCAGTTTTTGTTCGGATCTCAGGAGACAAAGCTTCTGCTTTTGTATTGTTGATAGTGAGAGGCTTAGGCCAGTCTTTCCACTTTATGTTTATGAGGATAACAAATCTTTATGGTCCTCTAAAAGAAAATAATAACTTGAGGCATGTGTGGATAAAAGAATATTGAAGCAGAGCTGACTGAATTTCTTTCACTCAAAACTCCTTTGACTGAAAATTTCTCTATTCTACTGACAAGTTTTCTCAAAAAGTACTTTTATTTCATTGTTCCGCTCTGAAAAAAATGAAAGCGCCGAAATGTTCTGTCAACACAAGACGTTCATTTCAGAAAGGTTCCAGAGTTGTAATACGGGCACTTCTGCTCTTCTTCAGTCTAGGCTCTCCAGGTAGAAGCCACTTGCTGCTACACACTGCTACTTCCGAGCACTGGGGAGAAGTCTGATGCGTGATTCCCATTTTTCCCTGTGTACTGGGATTAGTGTCATCTGAAGCCCTGCTCCCACTGAACACCACAGCGGCATTTCTAAATCAAAACACAGTCATTTCTGATTTCTCACTGAATTTTGCAGCAGAGTAAGCCCGTGGGTTTGTTGTTTCTCCTGTGGATGAGAGAAAAACACATTGTTCTCACATGAAAAACAATTTAACAGTTCTTATTTCATGGATTGCTTCTGCTTTATTTTTATAAAGGTAGAAAAGAACAAGCTTGGTGGTGCTTTTGATGGGTTTTGAACTTGCTGTCGTAACTTGCAGTCTAAAGTGATATAGCATTCATTCATTTTTTTTTCCTTCCCGTATCTCAAAATAATGACAACACATTGTAAAGCTGGGTACCATTAGGAATTTGAGGCATCCCAGTTTAGTGAGTCAGTATTTACTTTAAAAGACAACACAAGTGTCAGAAAATACAGAGATTTGTACCAGCCCTCAAAGTCTTTCTTGAGTTCTGGGCATAATAACAGATTTTTATCTGTTTCTTAAATCTGCTTGCTCTAGCAGTTGAGTGTAAAAGTAGGTAACCTTATACAGTCTGATTAGCACCTTAAGGATGAAAAAGGTGGTGTTTGCGCAGCCATGTGGGAACCGCAAGGCTCAGTGGCAATATCTGTTAACCTTCTCCAAAGGATGGAGTTCAGACTCATATGCAATCAGTACTTGAAACACAGTCAGCCATTGTCAGACGTACGATTACATACAAGAAATTTGGTTGGGAATTACATCTTAGTGAACCATCTTCAGTCCACGCTAGGTTTATGGTTGCAACTGTTTTATCATTACACCCGCTGGGATTTTACTAGCTACAGCACACATCACTCTGTGGAAGGCTGTGCCGTATGACAGCAATGCCAGCTTGTTCCCTTGGATTGAGACCGCAAACTGTTAACATATTACAGTAAGGTGCACCGTATTTCCCCAGCTCAAGATTGCAGCATGCACGTTAACGATGCAAGAGATGACTTTTTTTTTGTAACGGATACACGCCAAAGAACAAGCCCACCGCCCAGCTCAATTTTCTCAGCATACATGGCTGCTTTTTCTGGTGCGCCGCACCACCGCCGGCGCTACGCAGGGCCGCACAGCGGGCCCAGCGCCGGGCCCCCAGCCCGCCTGCAGCGTGCCCAGGCCGGCACACGCACCCGCCCCCCTACCCGCACCCGCACCCCCCCGGGCAGGGCCCGGGCGCCTGCCCCGGGGGCTCGGGGATCACTCCGACCGCTCAGGCGCGGCCCGGTTCTGCTGGCCTGGCAGGAGGCAGGGCAGCGAGCGCGGCACCCAGGGGCGGCGGTGGAAGATCCCTGCGCAGGGGAACGTTTTCTGGAGGGGGGTGACGGGCCGCGTCCCCAGAGCCGCTGCGCACAGCTGCCAGCCACTCCCCTGCACCGGACGGGGCAAAAGCCCGGGGTTTTTTGCCCGCTGAGGAGGGCGTGCGATGCTCTCACAGAGACTTAAAAACACAAGCAGCGCCGGGCTCACCCGGCCCTTCCTCACCGCCCCGAGGGGCGCACACTACCAGCCAAAACCGCTCCCCCTCTCTCCACCTCCCCGCTGCTCGGTACCGATTACACCGGGCAGTGCCCGCCTTATTCGCCCCCGCTGCCGAGCCGACCAGCTGAGGGGAAAGGCGGCCACACCGCCAGGCTGGGCGCCGCTGGCGGCGGGGAAAGGCGCAGCGCGCATGCGCAGGAGACGCTTCTAGAAGGAGGGCGGGGACGGGGCGGGGAGGAGGCGGGAGCGGCGAGCAGCTGCGCTGCCCCCTGAGGTGGCGGCGGCTCTCGGGGAGCCCCGGGAGGGGTTTGTGAGAAGCCGCGGGAGCACTTCGAGGACTTGGTGCCTGTGGGCAGCCTCTCACGCGTGTCCGCGGCTGCTCCTCCAGCCTTCGTGCGGCTGAATTCTGGTGTTTGAGCGCTACGTCGGGTGTCCCTGTGAAGGTGAGGCGCGGGGGCGGGCGGAGCCGGGGAGCGGGCGGGGGGGTCCTGGCGTCAGGCAGGGCCCCGGCCCGGGGTGGCCGCCTCTCCTGGGAGGTGGCTGCAGCTTCTGATCGCTTCTTAATGCTTTAGGATGCGTGGCAGCAACCGTTTTTTGTGCTGGCAACAGTTTATGCTCATTATGCATTGAAGTTAATTTTTCATAATTAATTTCTAACTCAGAAATGCGCACAGCAAGGGGGTGAGTTTTGCAGAGGGGCTGTGCGGGGCCCCTGGGTGGATGGAGACTGAAGCAGGCCTACCAGGTGCTCTCTGAGATCGCACCGGGTGCTTCATCTGGTCTTTTTCCACTTTACCAATCAACACTTGAATGCCACTGACAAGTGTAACTGACAAAACTACCTAGGACGGGGAAGTACCTTTGGAGTCCAGAGCAGGAGAAGTGACATTACTTATGGAGCGTGTCCTGCCAGAACTTTTGGGGTTTGTACTGAGCTACTGTATTTTTAATGCAAGGCCCTTATGGCTGTAGCAAAACCTCATTTATATTTCATTTGTCTCAGACCTATTTAGTGAAAACATGCAAAACACTAGAATAAATCAATGTAAAAATACTGAAGGAAAAGGAGTCACCACAACTTAAGACACTTTACTGCTAGTTTATTAAAAATGACATATTGTAGGCTGTGTAATATCTAGTGCCAGTCTTTTTTGGACAGTGTATTATAAAAACTATTTTCCTTAAGGTTTGTGATATCTTGAAAGTCACTCTATAATGTGGAAAGTTAAGAAATTATCTGTGTTTATGCTGCAGAAGTTGGAACTGAGTTTTACTTAATCCTATTCCAATTTAGGCATTCATAGAGTTGAAGAGTAACACGTGTGTGTGTGTGTATGGGGGGGAGCATCTGGTGCATCTGACTTGGTTCTGTATAAAGCTTAAGTGGCAAGCAATGGTAGTAGCAGCCATGGGTGTCATAGGGGAGTGACCCTTGTCGTATAACACGTTGTTCACAACTGAAATCACTCTCCAGAACTTGAGGAAGGCACTAGAGAGTGAAGGCAGGTTTCCAGCCAGCGCTCCTGCGTCTCAGGCCCAGTGAGTGTGACATTTCAGTGTCACCTTTCTGTCTTCCAGGAAGCACTTGTTACTGTTGAAGTGAACAGGCCAAACATAAGTAGTGTGGTCACTTTCTCACTGTATTCCGTGGACATTCAAGGGGAAGGTAGCAATTCATATTTTAAATATATATATCACGTTAAAAAGCCGTTGTTTTGCAATAGTCAATTTCTGAATATATGCTTGTGTACAGATAAACGGAAAAATATTGTTACTGAAATGCAGAGCTGTTACTGCAGCCTCCAAAGCTGCAGTATTGCAGGCCTTGTGGACTCAGTAAACCAGAGAGTAATCTAGCAGAGTCCTAACAGATGAAACTGTGCATGCAGAAAAGCCTGTTCCTCATATGACCCCTTTTTTTCCAGATTTAACATTTCAAGTAACTCATCTCAGTGCCGTAGGAAAGAGAATATTCAACACTTTAAAAATGGCCTAGTTTTGCCAGCATAGCTTTTCCTGAGGTCCACATTAAAAGTGGATAAAATCTGCATTTGCTAATGAGACTTAATCATATTGTCACCAGTCAGAGGGCAGGAAAAAGAGAAATGCAGGTGGCTAATAGTTAGTGTTAGTAATAAGGCCCATATGCATATAGACGTTATTTAGATGCATAGTGTCCTAAGCATTTGTTGTATGAGGATTTTACTGACTGTGGACCAGCTATTGCTCCTGCACTGGAAGCCTCTAATTAAAAATTGACTTCGGAATTCAGAATGGGTGTAGGTGACCAGGCATGTCCCTATATAAGAGAGGCTACAAGGCAATAAAAGTGCTTTTGCTATGGGTGGGCTCATGTTCAGGAACTGAACTGGGCTTCCTTTGTGTAAACAGGCACATAAAATTAGAACCAGAACACTTATTCTGTTTTCCTTTCTCTGATTGACTTACCTTTGGCTGGTGTCTGGTAGCTTCTCAAAAAAAACTTCGCATTTTGCCTCACTGTTCTTCGCTTGGGGAGTGCAAAACTGATGCCTACAAATCAAATTATTATCAAAAGTGATGGTGTTCTTGCTGATGCCTAGAACGTTTTTCTGAAATTCTGATTGCTCAGACTTGGTTTTAAAAGACTTCCACATTACAGGCAGGTCAAAAAATGCCAAGGATTGGCTCCTAGGCCTTGTTTTCTCTCAGCTAAATTCGAGGTGGCAGTGATTCTAGTTACTCATTTTGTGCATACGCTGTAGTCTAGGCTTGTATGGTAGGACAGCCATCTCAAAGGTATGCGTTAGAGAACAGGAAAAATAAATACCAATGGGGAATTAAAAAATAAATAATGTTCCTGCTAATCTAAGATGACAGTGTTTTACAAAAGAATCTGGCATCAAAAGGAGGGAACAAGCACTGCTGGGAGCTTGCTGTTTTTAGAACTCACAGATTACAGCCCAGAACAGCACACGAGAAACTTGTGAGTAATACCCATTGTATGCTTACTGACATCTGGATGGCTGCCAACATCTTCATTTCAATAATTGCGCTCTCAGTGATTGCTGTACTATACAAGAAACAGATCCTGGGGACACTGAGAGGGAAACATTTTTTATTTTTTTATTTTTTTTTTTTTAGGTAGGTATAAATGACTAAGTGTTGTACCAAGAAAGAGAATACAATTTAATACTTGGAATCATAGAATGCTTTGGGATGGAAGGGACCTTTAAAGGTCATCTAGACCATCCCCCCTGCAATTGGCAGGGACATCTACAACTAGATCAGGTTGCTCAGAGCCCCATCCAGCCTGGCCTTGAATGTTTCCAAGGATGGGGCATCTACCACCTCTCTGGGCAACCCGTTCCAGTGTTTCACCATCCTCATTGTAAAAAATTTCTTCCTTTTATCTAGTCTGAATCTACCCTCTTTTAGTTTAAAACCCAGAAATGCTAGTGGGATCTGGATTAGTATTATACAATGAAATGAATGTAAACAACCTTAACTGTTGACTCAAATATTTACATTTAATTGCTTAAACTTTTACTCATTTTTGGATTTCATGAACAGCCAGGAAATGGGTATTTTACTAGAAAGATCTGCCTTCAGCATATGGTAATGTGTGTTGATTTTGGTGTAGTTAAGTTTGTATAGTAAACTTTCTCAGTAAACTATTGGTGTGCAAGGCACTCCTACTCATGTTTATCATATCCCATTTTTTTCCCCCCTTTCTGAACGTGTCACATAGTCAGTTACTCATGGAAATCAATTTTTAAAAACTTGTGCATGTCTGTTCTCAGAAGTAGGTTATGTTTGTTCATCCAGTCAGGAAATGGAAAAATACCAGATTATCTTTTTTTGAACACAGCTCAGCAACCCTCTGAATATTGGCGGCTGAGCCCTACGTGGGGAAATGCTGCAAAGAGATGCAGATACATTTGAATAATTCAATTCCATTCACAGTATTCTAGGAACATGATGAAAAGAGAGAGGCTAAGTTTGTCAAACATATTATTCGTGGCAAATTATTCATTCAACTTTAACAAGCATACAGCAGCTGCTGTACTTTGCATGCTGCTAAACCTGTTCTTCAGTGACTTCCTCTAAAAGTGACATCTATCGGGGAGTCTCCATCCTTGCTCGGCATGGCACGTACGTGAAATCATCAGAAGTGTTTTCCCGTAGCTGCAGGCCGTATCATCCTCCCCTATCTTATCCTCAGTTCAATTAAGACATGACATGCTTTTCCTCCTTGCTGCTCTCCTTTTCTCTCCACTTCTTCTATTTCCATGGTATTGTTTTTCTTCTCCATATTAGAGTTGGTTCTGAATAGTGATAAGGTTAAATTTGCTGTAAGTTACTGGAGAAATAGGCTAGCCCTGTGGTGTCTGGTATCTTGCAAACATCAAACTTCTCATGTTCAGAGGGTTCCAAGAATTATCTGAGTTTTCAACCTTTATTTTTTTCACACGGTTTAAACCCAAATATTTTTTTTAAACTGCTTTCATACTTCTCTATTTGCAAGGTTTCCCAGTGAAGACTCAATGCAAAATAAAGTAAAATTATATTAGCTCTCTTAGATCTGTATTAATTATGAAAGTTTGGAAAACCTCAGAAGTTAGGCTGGCCCAACAGAGACGTTCCTGCTGTATGGCAGTAGTACAGTTCAGGTTGGTTGATTTGATGTTGTTTTTGTTTTGTTTTGTTGATCTTCATTTTTAACTTTCAAGTCTTTCGGCCCTTGTGCTGGGGTTGCTACTCAGCTTCTTAGCTTTCACTTTTTTGGGGGTTTTTAATATTTTTAATTGAAATAGAGTGAAACCGGAAGATGAACTTCTGAATTTACAATGATCGAGGTGTTTCGATGTAAGAGAGGAAAATTGTGATTCACTTCTGCTGTCAAAAACCCCCATGTTGTTAAGAAATTAATTCAAGAGACCAAGCTAAGTCTTGAAGCCTGACAGGCCAGGTTAAATGACTGAATCAGTTTGCATGCTGTTACCTGCAGTTGTTCACTACACACTTCCTCTTTTCAAAAGTCCCCATGCACCTTTTCTGACTCAATGGTTGCCAGCCTTGGCTAGCCAATAATTTAATTTATAGGTTTGTGCCTCAGTTAAGGTCCTAGTTGGGTAATACACAGAAGGAATCTTAGAGAAGCTCCCAGATGCTAATATGATCGGAGTAGATGTATTTTTCCCATCTTATTTTTAATCATTAATTTGTTCTCTTTCTAAATGTTCATTTGCTAGAGGGTACATACAGTTTTTTCTACAGGTTATTTTCATGTGTGCATAATCTGCAGAATAACTTTCCTGATGGAGAGTGAACTACATTGCTTGTTATTAGAGTGGAACTACACAGAGTATTTGTAAACACACTGTGGAAAAAAAAAAAAACAACCAAACCTTTGCTTTGATAGAGTACAGGCAAAATGACCTTTTCTGTCTTGGATCTTTAAGCTTGGGCTTATGCCAGTGGAAATACTTTGTTTATTTGTATTATAGTGCTAGGGATACTGTTTTAAAAGACTTAGTTTAAAATATTTAGAAGTATTTTTAAAAATTAGTTTTTAAAATCTCTGTTAATGACACCATCCTAAAATTTTTATATGATACCAACATAATAAAATAAAATTAGTTTATTTTTAATATATATAATACAAATCTTACAAAGAGGCAAAGAGATTATCAGGTTTTTATACTTGGCAGGGAGGCTGAGCATAGAGATGAACTTGTTTGTATTTGCCCTTTGAAACAAATTTTCCAATTCATATTTTCTGAGTGACTCCTATTTGTAATAGATGAAGCCTCAAACTTCAGATCAAAATGTATCAGAGCATTAAGGTTGTTTACATTTAGGTTGTTTGTTATGTGTGTGTTTGTGTCTTGGTTTTTTTTTTTTAATTCAAGAGCATTTTGTGTTGGGGGAGGATTATATGATGATTGCCTCGTACTGCTGGGACAAGGGATGTATTCAGTGTGCCTGTTGATTTGATTGTAAACCTGTTTGCTTGGTTTGGTTTGGACTTCTGACTCGACATAAACAAAATAGTAACAGCAGAAACAACTTGGTCAAAATCAGGATAGCATTCAGTCTTTTCCAGCTGTAGTTTTTGTTTTATTTTATTTTTTTTAAATACTTCAGCATCTGGATATTGCTTTCCAGAAAATGTTCTTTTATCTGTTGTGGCTTTTAATGCTGTTGGAGTTCATGTATACCTCTGCTTATGAGAAGGGGGTGGGAAAAAAGCTAGAATTAACTTGCTGGTTTATTGAGTCTTACCTTTCTGTAATCCACATGCTTAACCTATTCAGACTGTATAAAATTTAAACCCGTGCTGAAGTTTAGGTAATGTTGTAACGCAGATGATTTATTTAGTAGCATTTTATCATTGGAGTGTTGCACTTTTGATTAAACAACTGTTCAAGGTAAGGTATTTGCCCCAAAAGAAGCTGAGAATTCAGCCTATCAGTTAGAGATTAATTTTCAGAGCAACATAAGGTAAATCCAGGTATAGCAATGCAAAGTTTTTGCAGCTACTCTATCCTTCCTAATCAAGCTACAAAACTGTACAAGTTTGGTAGAAATTGTTGTTTACAAAAACTTACAAAATATTGGTACAAATTTGTACCAAAGCATCAATAATGTTCACACAATCTTTTTGAGAGATTGGTATGTTTCAGAGCATGAAATCTTTGGAAAGTTTGTCCTGGGTGATTGACTCAGTTTACTTTAATTTCCCAATTCATTCTGCCAGACAGTATTTGTCTGTGTCTACTGCAGTGACCCAAGCTTGCCTTTACTCTGTTCCCTACTTTTCTTCAGCAATTTTAAGTATCTTCATCTCTGCATGTTGCTTTTTGGAGACAGCTCAAGAGGCCATGCTTACCAGAGACCAGAGATTCAGCAGTTTTTGAAAAACTGGCATCTCACAGAATTTCCAGACCTGGGATTCATCATGATTAGTGATTTCTGATGTTGCTGATAGCTATTTCTACAAAACAAAGTATATGCTCTTTTGTGGTTTGAGAAGCTTCTTGTGTGCATTGTGATACATCTAAGTGCTCGCTCTTCTGTTGGTTTGTATGGTGTAGCTATGGATGTTATCTCTTCACAGATATACTGCTATCCCTGCACGTGTGGTACTAAGGAAGGAGAGCGCTGAGAATGGCTGAACCAAGCGCTCTGAAGACTGCCACAGATTTCAGGTGCTAGTTCAGAGAAAAGTGGGGTTTATACACAGAGGTTTCATCTTGGCGGAAACATTTGATCCAGGATTTTGGTTTTAATACTCCTTACCTAAATGAATAAAACAGAGCTTTTACTATAGTAGTCCTTCAAATCATGCTTTGAGTAATTAAGGGTCAAGATTCTGCTCTGGCGTAGAAGGTTTTGTGATGTTTCCCTGAACTCTGCTGCTGTGGCCAGCAAACTTCATTTGATGTAATCAAAAGAGCGTACACTTATCCTAGTTTCCATTGTTTTGAAGGTCGAGGAAAGGGTGAACAGCGGCTGCTGATGCTTTATCTCTCCTCAAAGAGTTGGCTGGAAATACAGAGAGAAGTAAATGACGCTTTATATATGGAGTGTAGTAAAATCTGCATGTGGCTGAGAGCCAATGCATGTAGCTTTATTCCTTCTTCTTGTGGCCTTTGGCCACAGGGCATAATAGGAATCTCATCAGCTGTCTGTATGTAGGTAACCTTACTGTATGCTTAGCAGTAAGTATAAACCATAGTACTGGAAGTTAGGAAAGTACAAGAAATATTATGGTTTGTTTGTCTTGGTGTTTACTATGCAACAATCAGCACTAGTGATAATAATAGTGTTTTAAAATGCTTTGAAGTGTAGCACCTGATGTCTACCATCTATAATCTCTTCGTTTTAGCAGTGTGTCGTTCAATTTCCCACATTGCCATTGCTGGTCTAATTAGGAAAATAAATGCTAGTTGGAGTACTAGGCAGGTGCATTATCTCACCTGGGTGTAACTTGCAGCATCCTGTCACCTCAGTTTACATAGGAAATAAATGTGAAACTGGAATCGTGTCTAGGGCCTGTGGTGTAGTGAAAAGAAGTTCCATTTAGTAGCATGATGGGGTCCTCTCTGCCCGACCCCTTGTTCGCCTAGCTTCTGCTTTTGTGGCACGATGTTTATGAATTTGCCCATGGAACGGGATGTCTTCCAAATTCAAAACCAGGTTTTGATTGTTTAAAAATTTTTAATGGTTTGAAGTAGATTCTGAGACATCCAGTTTCTAAACGTGTTTCAAGCGGAAGGTAGTTGGTCTTCAGAAACTGATATCCTGCTCTGTTTAGCTTTTTAATACAAGCCCACACAGAGGAAGCAGAGAACAGAAGCTACTGAATACTGTGAGTTTTCCCATTCAGTGACAATTACAGAAGCCTCTTCGCTAAATAACTGCTGTTGATGTACTGTGAAAATTCAGGATCTGATAGCCCTCAGAATTTCTCTTTTCTGTGCCTGTGAAATTGTGCAGAGACTTTACATTTGGCTCTAGTACAGCCAGTAATGGCATACATACCAAGATTTAACCTGAGAGGTGAATGTTTTGGGTTTTTTTAAGTGAGTGCATATTCAGCTTCTCATATTAAGGCAGAATGCTTGCTACAGAGTTTCAAATCTTTCCAAAGGCTGATTTGTCTAAGTCAGAGATGTGTCTAAACCAAGGTTTGTAAAGGCAACTGATCAGGTTGGCAAACAAAAATAGCTTTCAGGAATACCAGCCCTTTTTTGTCTGGTCCAGCTACATCACTTGGTCCAATAAACCACCATTTCCTGCAGAATTTGCTTGCTTCCATTAGATTCAGGTTCAGAACTTCACTGCTACAGTATAGAAATAATATGGGAATGTTACCATGGGGGAATAGTTTAAATTGCTGGTGTTAAAAGTACGCCACCAAAGTCACATTATCATTATTGAAAATTGCCAGTTGCTGGCATAATGATGAGATGTACTTAGGTGAAAAAGTTTCAGAAGCAATGCAACTAAATGTTGATTCAGTATAAATAATAAGTTCTACAGTGTTCGTTAGGAGATGATCATTATGCTTAATATGGGAGCACATCTTGCTGTGTAATGTTTCTAGCTTTGTATGGGTAAAGAATTGATATCTCTTGTGTGGCATGTTAAGACGTTCCCTGAGTTAAACCTGTGTTGTTGTTGTGTGTGTGGTTTTCCCCCCCCCCCCCAGTTAACTCTTACTAGTATTGAGATTTGAGTTTCGTATTTGTGTTTAAGTTGAGAGTTCTACATAGTAGTGCTTTTTTAAATTAAGATTCAGGCTCCAGCATTTTCTTTTAAACAAGAAATCTCAGAATTGATAGAGACTCTGCAAAGTAACCCTTGTAACATGTTGGACTGTTGTTTTCCCATCTTTTTTCCGTGACTGCTGCATGGAATCTGGGCTGATGCTAATCTATAAGGACAGTCACACCTCATGAAAGAATCATCACTGCTAATCAAATCAGAGTGAAAACCCACCACTCTGCATCAGTGGAGACATTTCATGTGCTGAATATTTCATGTACTGGGGGCTGTGGCTGTAGACAAAACCCTCTCAACAGCTCCTTGTTGCGTGCAAATATTTACTCAAACACTCTGGTGTGGTTGAACTGGTGTGCAGCAACACCAGGAAGCCTTGAGTGATCTTTATAAGTAATGGTAATTACATGTGACTCCACACATGCTAGGTCACAGTGGCTTGCAGACAGCCCCTGCTTTGTCAAAGCTCCCCTTGCCTGCATGATTAAGTGGGCAATGTGCCACAGGAAATTTGATGCATACAGGATGACAAATGTCTGTTTTGGCTGCTGAGAATTGAACTCCATCGTAGATCTGCAGAAACATCAAAACACAATCAAGGGCTGACATCAAACCCGTGAGCCAAGAGAATTCCTCAGGCAAAAAGGGTTGAACTTGAAAGTACAAGAAGAGAGTGCTTTAGTTTGTACGCTGGTAGACCAGTTTGTTTTTGCTGACTTGTTACAAGGAGAGGCGGAAGAAGTAACAACCCATAAAAATGTGTGTCTTTGCCTTTCTAGTTATTCTTTATGTTAGAGTTGTAGTAGTGGAGTGATGAAAAGAGCAGAGCAATACAAAACAGTAAGTTTGCTTTCAGTTTTTATATTTAGCTTTTTCATTTTTTCTCTACAGTATACAATAGTTGATCTTGGATATCTGTAGTGAAAAGCATGCTTACTTCTTGTTTACCCTGATAGTATCTCCTTGTGACATCAGGAAAAACTCCCTGTTAAAAATAGTGGTGCAAATGCTCTACTCACCTGCTGCTTTTGCAATTGCTTGATCTTATATGACTGTTTCAAAAAGCTGTCCTATTTTGTTGCTTGCTTGTTTCTCATACGTGGTACTGTGATAAGTGATGACCCAAGGGGTAAGACTGTAGAGTCAGATTCATTATGTATCTTCTAGTAGAGGTAAGGATTGAATTTACGTTATTTTCAGGCCCTGGGTCTATACAAGTGGAATAGTCCTGTAGGTTGATGCGTGTGATGGAATACACTTCCAGGTTGGAAGCAGGCTCTAAGTTTGCAACACAAGCACATCATCTTTGGAGAATAGTGACTGTGTTCCATTGTTCTGTATGAGTGATGGCAGAGGTTGGTTTTGGCTAGTGGATCCTACATCAGACTTACCGAGTGGTCTTCATTTTAACTAGAGCACTTCTGCATCAGTATTTCTGGTGCTTGCTTACAGCTTTATTAGGTTTACAGCCCTTCCTGAATACCAAATGAAGGGAGATGTCCTGTAGAGCTGCAGTCATGTGTCCTCTTCCCTCTGCTTTTGTAGTACTGCTATACCAAAGGTGGGGACAAAATACTTCCTTGACAGGTGTGCTTGTCAAATAATAAAAATAATTCCTAAACAGGAGTTCAAAAGTTGTGAAAAGAACATGTTGAAAGAGTTATTTGCTGAATTTGGATAGTCTGTGGAGTTGGTCGAATAATAAACTGCTGAAAGGAATTTGAAGCAAATGTCAGTATTTGTTAGATAAATTGCTTTCGATAAATAATTTTTTCCAGGCTCTAGTCATCCATCGGGAGACTTGGTGATGATGGCTCTAAAGCAAAGACCTTCATAAGGAGTACAGAAGCACTATGTGTAGGGGTGCTTCCAGAGGCAGTCTCCATAGAGGGGCAGGATTCCTCACAAGGCAGAATGCAGCTTCTGCCCTGTCTCACTTATATGTTCTGCTGTACAGCTCTCCTCTAAGGGAGGAAGGAAAACTGTAGTTGCTTCCATCCCAGTCCATTTGAATATCCACAGACTCTTGTGGGTGTTGAGGCTGTATCCGTGTTAAATACGGAGGATTAAAACGATTTTATACTCTGTGTGCCCTGTTTCACCTGCAGTGGCCAGTTAAGTAATGAGCAGAAACATCTATAACTGGTAATAGTGGCCCTAACTGTTTCAGTGTAGGCTGGGGACACATGATTAACCCTTTGCAAGTAAAACTGTCACAGCCTAAAAAAGAACATCAAACTATAAGCAAACAAAACTTGAAGAATAGCCTTGCAAATACACAAAGCAAGCTCTGAAAACAACTTAGCTTTCTTCCAAGAATGACAGATTTACTTTCTGGATGTAAGTGGCTAAATTTGTCACACTCCCAAGTGCTGCCTTCCAGTGTGCAATCTGCTTTTGCATACAGCACCATAAATGCTACTTACCCCAGGCTTACGGTCTCGAGATGTTCCTCTCAGTGCCTGGATCCGTAGTGGTAGAGTGAAACTCTGTTGATATTGGATATGTCCTTCCTCAGGTGTGATCAGTCTTGAGGTTTATCATTTCACATAGAGTCTAGCTATGGAAGTTAAATTGCACATTACAGTCTGGAGATTCAGATAGCATTTTTTTCCTAGGAATAACCGATTTTTGAATGACAGAACTCGCAATCCAATACATGCATTTGTCTTTTCCATAAATGCTTTCTGTGCGAAGCAGAAAGCTTTGTAAGATGTGAGCATGATTGTTTCCCGCTGTAAGGAAGAGGGCATTTGTAAAGAAATACTTCTTCTCAATGTGTAATGTGTATATTCGTGTACAATATTTTATCAGAAGATCACAGTGTTACTTGATGTGGCTTTACTGTGTCTTCTTCTGGATGGATTTACATGATGTCAGCCTCTTCAAACTACACAATCTGATATCAATCCAAAAAAAGCATTTTAAAGGTTGCGTGTTGTATCCTTTTGAAGAAGCTATACTTTTGAGGAAGGATGTGAACTGCCAGCCTGACATGCTGTTAGGCTTTTTGGAGAATTTCTTGCATTGTGACCTTTTCCAGGAATTGTTACTCCCTTCTGGGAAGGGACACAAATTCATTTTGTTCCTATCAAGAAATGTTGCAACAGTTGTGATATGTGTTGTAAAGAGTTTCTGTGGAAATGAACTTTACTACTTTGGATTTAATAAAAACAAATTTACTGCAGGCATTCACAGCATCTCATGACATGTAAGAAATGAATGTGTTGCTACTCTGAATGCTGAGTTGCTGCATTGAGTCACTTAATTTAGACTTTCTTTAGAATTTGACTCCTTGCTGTCTGCTTAGTATCTGGGAAGCAGTGAGTGGTGGTTAAAGTAAGAGTATGAGTCTACAGACAATATCACACACAACTAGTCTTTTTCCGTTTCCGTGCTTTTTCTTCCATGTTTTGCTGCTTCATTGTGGGTCATAAAAGTATCGTAGCCTGGAGGGTTTCAGCTGAGCTCATCTGGACTTTTGCTTGAGTAAGATAGCAGGGATATGAATTGGAGAATGTTATCAGGTACAGGAAGAGAAGCCAAGCTATCTATTTTTATTAAAGGGCTTTAAAAGTGAAAAGGAGTGTTTTGTAGTCCTTATTGTACTGCATTGTTGCAAGTAAAAATGTGTGGGATGCAAGGAACTTAAGTTCGTGGCTTTCCAGCTATTTTCTGGCTGACTAAAACAATATTGTATACCTGCACTGAGTTTTCTGAAAAAATGTAGTTACAGTTTCTTGGGAAATGTGCATTGGTGAAATCTTGTTTATGCCTGAAGTCTTATAATCAGGAAAAAACCCCACCATAATGTGTTTGCAGTATAAGTGTTTGCCTTGATCTTCAGTGCAAGGTCATTGAGATTCAAACCAGTTGTTACATTAGGAACTTACTACATCTTTGATAATGGCTTATGTACACACCACATCTAGGCTGCTTATGTTCTAAGCTTCAGCTAGTTTTGAGAATTGGGAATTACGTTGTCAAATTTATTCAAAAAGACATGGAGTAAAAGCTGGAAACCTTCTGTGTTGTGTGTTTTGTTTTTTTCTGGGTGGTTTTTTTTTTCCTTCTTGCTTAACTTACCTAAAAGCAACTTCACCTGTTCTTATCTTAGAAGTGCAGAGTAAAGAGCAGAGTTTGCTTGCTGAAAATCCAGGAAACAGAGTTGTCAGTCCTGTTGACGTCTGCCCTTATGTGCTTCAAAAATTGGATAAGGAAATGGGAATGTATTGTGTTGCTCTTGATTTTTAATGGGAATATCTCAGAAAATAGATCACTTCCTCCACCCTTTTTCTGTGAGGAACACAAGGATAATTCAGGCAGAATCGGAGTAGAAGCTTCAAGTAATTGAAGTTCTGCTTTATCTGTTTTTGATTCCCTAATGGACCTTTATCCCCAAAAGACTGAGATGAGATGGGTATGTTCTGATTAATGTGGACTATTTACCATTTCTGCTGATAAGCTGGGAGGATGCATTAAATCTGCCTCAGCAAGTGGCAGTGAAGTTTCAAATGGTAACAAGGACAGCTGCATCCTTCTTTGACTCCTGAAGGTCAAGCGTTTCTAAATCCTCTCCCAGCTTATAAATAAGACTGCTGATGTGATTCAGTTAGTTACGGAAACTGTAACCTCAAGGATATTTTCAGCCTTCTGTGTTGGTGGAAATACTTCTGACTGTATTTATAATGATATTCCAGATAGTACTTTCCAGTGTTTTTTGGGCAGTAGCTCATGTCAAGCCAGAGACATATTTTGAATGAGTAGCGAGACTGCCCAGGTCTTAAACTGGCAGTTGGAGTTAGAGCCAGGCTCAAGGGTGACAATTACATGAGGAAGAGGTGGGTCCAAAGCCCTCAGCTTCCTTAGGCTTGTGCATTTCAGACTCTGTGGTTCAGTGCTGCTTGTGCTTTGTGTCTGAGGCAGAAACAGAACTGATTACTTGGAAGATTATAAGCCCTTGATGTGCCTGTCAAAGTTAAGATTTTCAGCTTGATTTTTTTTTTTTCTTTTTTCAGTAGTATTGAAGAGCTACATAAAATTTAGATCTCAAATGTACCTGAGTTTAATCCCCATTTGAGAAGAGAGTGGAGGGAAATGGTTACTACATTACCGGTTAAAAAGAGGGAGAGTAAGAGCAGGGTCAGAGTTGCATGTAAACCTGTAGCCAGCTTCCATTGGTGGTGTTACCTTTGCCAGTGTCGCAGCCCAGAATGCCAGTCTCATGCTTGCAGGACCTCTGTTGCTACTGGGGAACTCAATATGTGGAGCAGTGGTCACTATCCCCTTACCTTTTTGCATATCCTGAGCAGCAGTTTTGTATTTTGCAGCTCTTGTCTGAGCTTTTGTTTCCAGTCTTATGCCCTTTCTACCCTGGCCCCAGCTACTTCTGTTTCCCCGGTGGCCCGTGAACATTGTCAGCCCCCTCTGACTCTTTTTCTGCTGCATGTGCCAAAGCTGAATTTTACCACCTCAAGGATGGGAACAGTTTCCTTGGAAGGACTCCGTTGTCTCTACAGGACTGAGAGGCCTTGAGCTGATCCTGAGGAATGGCTTGTTTATTCAGCCCACAGATGATGGCTCCGCTTACCTTAGCGTGTCCTGTAATTACTGTTGCAACTTCAATGGTACAAACTACCTTGCTCATAAAATCCTGGTGTACTTGCGCTGTTGTAAAGTATTTATGCTAACACTTCAGAGAACTTAACCTGATCAGTAAAACTTCTGACTTTCCTGCAGATTACTTCTGGAGTTTGCCCTAGTGCCATGTTCCTCCTATGAAGGTACTCTAGCATTTGAGGCTTTAAACAAAAGGTAAAGTACGTGACTGTGCAAAGTTGGTCAGTGCTACTGACAGAGCTGCCAGCCTCTTCCTGAACAGCTGTTTCACTTTTTATGTGAGCTGCTTTCTGATCTGATTTGCATATTGAAAATACTTTGAGGATATCTGTGAACTTCAGATCATGATGATTTACATACAGGGCAACAGTCAAAGTCAGTTTAGTTTAGTGCTCTGTCTTTGGTAGTGGCTAGTACTACATTTATGAAGAAAGATTAAAAAAAAAAAAAAAAACCAAGATGTAAGATAAAACTACTGATCCATCCACAAAATATGTTTAGCATCAGTTGTAAGTCTGGATAGTTTAGTTATTTCTTCTGTGTGTCATTACCTTTTAAATAATGGTAAGCTCTTGTTTCTGTGTCGTGGAGTTCAAACTACAGATTGAGTGAATGCACGTTTCCTTTTGTCATTTACAAAATGTCAGTTTATCATGTGCAAGGTCTTTTCTGTATAGAGGAAATGAGTGTTTGAAAGTGGTGCCTTTACAGAGGCACCAAATTTATCAGGCTAAGGTGTGGACAGACAATTGTGTAATTGAAATCATCTGGAGTTAGAGTGGAAATTTGGTTTGCTTCTGGGATTTTGTTATTGCTATGGGACTGAGAATAGTGTGGCTCCTTTTACTGGAAGTGTTGTCATTATAAAGGTACAGAGATTACAGCTGTGTAATTATTATTTTTTTTTAATGCTGATTCCAAGTAACACCTCTCTGTCCATAGTAATTTCAGTCAGATATTCCAAAGTCTAATTTGGGTGGGGGGTATATTGCTGGTATCTTTAAAATCATATTGCATAAAAAATTAGTTTTTTGCTAATGCACCGCTACAAACAGTGAATGCCTGGAGTGTTGAATTTCCTGAACTTTCACCGAAGAAGTTAAATTTTCTGTGTTCTTTGCATGTTCTATACTATTGAAAGGTCTTTCATGGACTTGAATGGTCCGTATCATGGAGGTGTAGAAAGACTTAAGTAAACTTCAGGGATGAGCTGACATGCCATGGGTCCTCTTCACAGTAAGGTTTTGCATTGAGCTTTTTGGCAAACTTGACAGACTGTATGTCAGAAAAGCGTGAGAGAAGTATACATCAGTAGTTCAGTTTTCTGAAAGTTATTGGTACAACAGAGAAACATATGGCTTGTTTTCAGATGCCCAATGATAGTTTTCAGTGAAGAGCTGACTCGTATGCCAGCAATCCTCTGGTCCTTCGGTTGTAAAACAGGAAGGAAAAGGGAGGAAAAGCCCCCAAACAGACTGGTTTTCAGTTGCCTCATCACAGTGGACTCAAATGAGTAGATTCCTGTTGTCTTTTATTTTGTAACTTGTTAATTTTTGAGAGCTCTCCTGAGGAAATACCTAAATTTGAGGCATGGGGAGCTGTTACTTCTAAGATCTGCAAGTGAGTGATGCTTTCATCTTGCAGCAAAGAATCCTGACATGCTGATGTGTGACCGAACTGATGTGCATCCAGCTACTGTAAAGCACAAGGCTTTATGGAAAGCCATTCAAAGCACACTAAAAAGACACCTGCTGGTCAGTGCTCAGATTTAATCAATTGGCCAAGTCATTGTTGCCGAGTTCCTGCTGTGTGCACATTCTGTACACCATCCCGGCCAAAAATGGGATTGTCTTCGCTCAGCAGGCGTTTCGCCAGCAGAACTGAATGGCAAATATCCCCCCAAGCAAGCCATAGATGTCCTAGTAAATGTCAATGACGTATAATGTATGGATATGGTTAATTGAGCATTTGGTGCTAATAACACAGTAGACTTTCAACTGAGTTACTAAAAATGTGGTTTTGTAAGGCTGACTGTATGCTTCTGTATAAGTTACATAGATGGTGGGTCAGTATGAGGTCTGTGCCCTGTAGAGAACATGTGAATTCATACAAAGCTTTTCTTCTGATCCAAGGAATTCAGTCACTTTAGAAATTAAATGCAGAGCCTGTGCTACAAAGATTGCCAGTGTTCCCTGGCTTATGGAGAATCAGACCAGGGCCAGAGACAGACACCCTGCTGGTGTACCATGTTATGCTATGGAAGAAAGTGTTTCCAGGTGATAAAGGACTACTAACGATAGCTGGAGGGCTGAGGAGACTAAAGTCCCTACAGATCACTGGCTCTGAATTATATGTAAAGAGACCAGTGCACCCTGTCCACGTGCTTATAAGGAAGGCAGTGCAATTTTGCGATGGGGATCTTTTGATTTAAGAAACTAGGAGTTTCACAACGAAATCTGCAAGATGCCTGTGGTCCACCAAGAAAATGCAAAATGAATCACATAGAAGCGTCCAGTGTAGGCAGTGTAACTAATCAGATAAATACAAAAAAACCCTGCTCAAGCTCATAGTGCTACAGGAGAAAAGCAGACAGCTGCCTTAATTTTGGTGGTAAATCTCTTCTTTTGATTTTTTTTTTTTTTTTTTTTAACCACTGACTCTTCTAGGTTGTTAGTGTTGGGTTACAATGTGATTGGATGTATGGCATGGCATTTGTGTGAGGCAAATGGCCATTTAAATTACAGTATTTATGTTTGTATCTGGTATTGTTTGTATCTATTCATAGACTGTTACATGTCACATTATCTTGGTTTACTTTGTAATGACCTGCTACACTTAATCTTTGAGTAGATGGATGGGGTGGGGAGCAGAACTGTACAGGTGCATGTATGTCAAGATATAAACAGGGTACCTTCGTGATAAGGTCCTGAGCCTGATCTTGGTGACTGCGTTACTTCAGGTAAGAGAGGCAGATGAGGGGAGGGCTGGCTTTTCTCCCTGGACAGTTTGTATACTACCTCCTTTGTTAACCTTGCCAGGGAGGCAAGAATATAAAGAGAACATTCTTGTGCTCGGTCTACTAGATTGCTTGTGATCACAGGCAGGCAACCAAAGAACACGACAACACCCTGAGGATGGGGTGAAGAACACTGGGCTGTGGGCCCCTACTCATGAGCAGTGGAGAGGCAAAGATCGTGTTTAGCTGTTGTTGGCTATGTTGGTTTTCAGGGTTCTTTGCAGGCCTCTTTTATAGCTCAGTGATGAATTGTATCCACATTGTTTCCAATTACCAGTCCAGCCTTCTCACTCCGCTCCTTATTGTACCCTACGACCAGTTGACTCCTCCCAGCCTCTCGTCCTTCCTAAAAATGCAGGGTAGAGATGCAACTCATGGAGGTGAGAGCTGCTGTTTTTGTCACTTTCTTTGTTGTATACTATTTTGACTGTACTGTGGAAAAGAACAAGGCATACATAAGCTGCCCATCAGTTGCATGAATTTTGCTGTCATTAAATGTTGAGATAACTGAAAAAGAGCTGTCAGTCATTTCTGTGAATACATGTAAGATGTCATTGGGTGTCCGTGTGGATGTGATCTTCTCTTTAACCCCCAAAATGAAGCCTCTGATACTCTGCTATATTAGGTGATTATGGATGCTGCAGCAGATCTTTCCTTCTCCCAGTTGACAAGGAGGAGCACTTACATGGCCTGGGGCTGTAACGTGCCAGAAGAATTGGAGACCAAGATCAAGCAAGACCGTCTAATGTAGATTGTGTGCGCACCATGCCTTTAAATGTAGGACAGTTATTCTTTATGGGGAATGAAGGGTAGCTAAACCTATTGGGCCAGATGTTGATGCTCTCATATACCTTTGTACAGAGGAGTGAATTTACGTGAGGGTGAATGTAGTAGGGATCAGGTTTGAGAGCTTTGTTTTCAGTATGCATAGTGTCTGTTATTAAAATGTATTTCTTTAGCTGTCAAGTGACTTCCTCATTTTGTAACTGGAGTTGGCTTCTGTCAGAACTGTCATGCAATTGTATTTTATGTCTTTTACAAAGATAGACTGATTAAAAATTGAGCCATACAATTATTTTGGGCCTTTTAACTTTCCTTTTTCCATCTTCTGGTGATCTAAGCTCTGTAAATGTTGACTGTTAAGTGCTGTATTAAATAAAGCTAGGTAGTACAAAACATCAGGTGTTGTATTTTTATATAGCTATTTCTATATTACAGAATTTAAATGTTTCTTCAAATTAATACTTTTCTGCAAGCCAGAGACTTCACGTGCATAGCTAATCTTCTGTACTTTTCAAATTCAAGTAAAGGCTGTGGGAAGCCCATGGCTTCTTCCTGCCAGTTTCAAGAGTTCATGTCACTGTTTCTTTTTCCCAGATTGAATTTGTAATCATGGGTAAATGCAGACATATGACCAAAGTTAACTTACCCTGATCTGTGAAACTTAACTCTCAGAAGTAATTTGACTATTGAGATTGTCTTTTAGCCTTTTAAATTGTATAGTGAAGAGATGATGTAAGCGTTGCACTTCAGAAACCTTCATAATGACAAATGAAAGGAGTAATATCTGTTCCTTCAGCTGTGAATTTCCTGATGGCAGTAATGCAAGCTGAACAATAATATTAAGTCTTCTTCATCTTAATTTTTGGTGTGTAACTTATTTTGGTGTTGATACTCTATTTATAGCTTTGGCACAAGGTTGAACACACTTATCACACTTCATTGGTTGAGCATTTTACCCTTAGAAGGATTGTTAAGAGTCTTTTTCTTATTGATTTCCAAGCTGAGCAATTTCATTTTTTGTTTTTGTACTTTGACCTCTAACTCTGGGATCCATTAGGACACTGAGCCAGCAAGGTGTAGACACATCAACTACAGAGGGAAAGAACTAAAATGACACTGCCTCCAGCAAGGGATGCGTTAATAGATTCGAATTCAAACATAGAAAAGGCAATTTTTTTCCTGCTGGGAAGCAGAGTTCTCAAGAGAGTCATCTCAGACTGAAGAACATGATATGAAAATCAATAAAGGCCCTATTGTGCTGGTGATGTGTCCGGGAAGTGTCATTTTATATCTTGTTAGTGGATATCTAAAGGAAGTTAAAGCTACTTTGCTCATAATAATTGGATAAATCCTCTTTCTTCAGTGGTCTATTTTGCTGTTCAAAGTAAAAGTGAAAAAAGGTGGAGAGTCCAGTTTGGATATGATGAGACTGAATGAAGACAATGGCTCTTAAGGGTGGTTGGGGTTTTTTGTGGGGTTGGTTGGTTGGTTGGTTTATTTTGGCTGATACTGTTTCCAGAACTGATGTTAGCTCTGTTTTTCAATCAGAGATATAAAAGAGTAATTAAAAATAGAAGGCTTTTCGTGTCTGTTTAATTGGAAGAAAACTCTGCTCTTGACGTTTTTACTATATTAATGCTCCAGACAAACTGTAAATGCATCACTTGCTTTATTGCAGTGGATGAAGGAATTATGGGTCTTGGTTAAGTTTATCTGCATTATTAATGCTATAGGCTGGATCAACTCAAATGATAGGAATGATAACCGTACGCACAGCCCTGGATATAGTTGTGGCCTTGCAAAATTAGCAACAAACATGGTAATATTATTGTAAAAGTTTCAATTGTTATTTTTAAAAAAACCATACAGTTGGCAGAAGGTAGAACATGAGTTAGGGAAGAAAAAGGAAGAGAGCGATTGCCTATACTACAATGCAGTTTTTTGTTTCTTTCTGTAGGTAACTGACATTCTGCAGTTGCCATTCCATGTTATCATTTGAAATGACATATGTGAAACAAAATTGAGACTTTTTCCTTCTATGTCTTTCAAGCTAGATTATTGTTCATTTAAACATGAGTAATTACAGGGGTAGGAGTTGACTGGATACTGAAAGAAACAGAGTAATTCTATGCGTAAATTTTGCTGGTGGCAGACTTTGTAAAGGTACTGCTCTCTTCTCTGCTTCCTCTGTGTACCACAGGGAAAAAAATGTGTAAGAGTCGAGTAGTTTTTCCTCCTCTCTGGGAAGTTTGGTGGTTATGTCTGTGTCATGAGCCGCTTCACTTTGCAGCGGAGTGGTTACATTGACCTCTTTGGGACTGTGTGACATTCTGCTTATTTGCAGAACACTTATTCCTCCTACCAAATGCATTCAATGATCATCTTTTTGTTTTTCTTAGTCCTTCCTTTTTACCCAGTAGTTTTTAACTTAGTTTCTTAATGAAACTGAAGGTTTCTCAATCAGTTTTTTTGGACCATCTTCTCTTGGTAAGATTCAGTAACTTTGTCTCTCCAACGCATCTTTGTGCTTTGCATCACTGGTTTTAGGTAATGCTTCTCTCCACTGAGATTGCATGATGGCTTTTTTGTGTTTGCTTTGTTTCATTAAAACATGTGAAGAAAGATGTAAAACAAGAAGCTCCTCTCTTCTAGCTAAGAACTGTAGCAAGGTAGAAAGAAAGATTGTATTCTACCTGCTGGGCTGTTGAGTGGATCAGTGGTGCAAGAGGAAAGGCAGAAAAGCCGACCTTTCCCCTGACAGTAACAGCTTTGATTTTTTTTTTTTTTTTTTTCCTAAGTGGTGTGATATAGTTTATTGTCTGAGTATAACAAGAGGCAAAATCAATGTTAAGAAACAGTGGGGCTTCCATGTTTACCCACCCAGCACACATGCACTTGCTTGTGATGAAGATGTTATGCTCATCAGTAGTTGTGGGATACTGATCTGTCCCAGCACCTCCACATATTATTTATTTTCTTATTATTAAACTAGTCATAATAATTTGAATGAAAATCCTACTGAAAACAAGGAAGTCGCACAAATGAAAGACCTGGTTGCTACAGAAGTTTTTTTGCTTTAGGAGCGTTTGGCCTCATGTTGTTCATTGGGGTGAAATACAATGACAATTAGGACCACCTTCATTTCTAGGGTTTTGTTAGAGGCATATGGGACCAGAAGGCTTGATAATAAATACAAGGCCTGACTGATAGAGTCTGATGTAGTATAAACATACTGCGGTTAAAAAGATAGACCTCCAACAGGCTTTGAATGAATTTTTTCAGCCTTTAATAGTAGTATCATCAGTGCAGCATGGATGGCTTTTGCTGCCTACCTCTGATCTTGGTAGACTGTGTTCTGCAAGAGCAGTGGTTACATGACTACCACTGGCACTGTGAAACTGCTATAACCTTTAGATGTGATCTCCCCAAAAGTATATTTACCAAGTACAGTAACTCCTGCTATTTTTGCCATCCCTGTAAATATCCAGTCCCTTTGAGAAACTTGTTAGGTTGGTGAGCTTTTATAGGAAGATGTTTTCTTGCATGTTCCTCTTCATTGCAATTGCAGGTGTGTATATATGTATTTTTCACTCATGTCCATGCATATGCAAAATTTCCAGTTTCTTACTGCAGCTGTACCGAATAGGTCAGAGGTTACTTCTGTGCCACAAAATACTGTTCTCACTTTTGCTCTTGTATGTCTCATCTCTTTCACACAAATTCATTTCAATAATAGAGCTCAGTTAACATCTGCTATCAAATTTCTGTTCTTGAATTTAAATGACTGTCTTAAATCTCATTAATTTGAATAATGCATTTTCTTAAAATTAGACTCTAAATTCAGCACTATTGGTGCCATGTTAGCCTCCTTATTTCTCCCTTCACCTTACTTATTGGAGGAAAATATCTGGAATAGTACTTTGGATACTGCTTTAAAGAATATTTTCCCTAATAGCTGATTGTGCTTGGTTGACCCCAGTCAGCAGCTAAGCCATCACCCAGTTGCTTACTCACCGCGCCCCCCCCCCCCCCCAGCAGCATGAGGGAAAGAATTGGGCAAAATTGAGAAAATGTGTGGGTCAAGATAAAGATAATTTAATAAGTGAAAGAAAGAGGAAGAGAAAGAAACAAACAAAAAACTCCCGGAAGTGATGCAAAGGCAGTTACCACCTCCCACAAGTAGGTCGGTGCCCAGCCAGTCTCTGAGCAATAGCTACCTCCCCAAAGCCACCTTCCCCTTAGTTTTTATTGTTGGGTGTGACATTATTTGGTTGATCTGGGTCAGCTGTCTTGGCTGTGTCTCATCCCAACTTCTTGCCCACCCCTGGCCTGCTCACTGGGAGGGGCAGAGTGGAGGAAAAAGGGAAAACCTTGATGCTGTGCAAGTGCTGCTCAGCAATAGCCAAAAACACTGGTGGGTTTTCAGCACTGCCTTAGTCACAAATCCAAAAGACAGCTCCACATGCACTACTAGGAGGAAGATTAAGTCCATCTCAGGCAGACCCAGTAAATTGATCCAATTACAAGATTACGTTCTGACTTTCTGAACTTCTTGGTTCTTTGATGTGCTCCCTCCACCCACCTGCTTCCCCCCCAAAAAAAAAAAAAAAATCCTGACTGTTATAGAGTTTAGCTACCTTTTTCATGAAGGCACTGGAAAGTCAAGAGATTTTAAGTTTAGGTAAGCTTATTTTAATAAGGGGATGTGGGCTTCTCTCTTCTCACTCCTTTCCCCCATCATCTGGGCCTGTGAAGGGTAGAACCTCCTTAAAATCCTGCTCTGATCCCGAGATCCTTTCAGTATTTGCAGACAGAAGGAGGTTTCAGTCAGTTTTTGGCTAGTGTTTCATTCCTCCCCTCCTCCTCACAAGCAAATACTGTCTCCCAGTGCTCTTTAAAGTAGTAAATGGACAATGGGGGTTAAACTGGTGGGCTGAGAACAGAACTGCATCTTTTATTACTTTTGTAGGTCTGTCATCCCATTGGTGCTGCCAGAAATGCTTCTTTACATTTGTGTTCACCATGATGAATTCCCTTGGAGGAGATAACCATTACAAGTCAAATCGCCAGCAGTTCAGCATAAAAGCACGGCCAGAGCTTTTGCAGGGTATGTAATAATTTTGTGTTGAGACCCTGTTCAACACAGACCTGTGCTGGTCAAAGGTGATTTGCATGGTGTTCTTAAGGAAAAGATTTTTTTTTTTTTTTTTTTTTTTTTTGTAGGGGGATGTGTGTGTCAAACTGAACCCACGCATCTCATCTTAAGACTCCCAAAAGATCGGTCTCCTGTGCCAGGAGAGACAGATTTCTTTATGGATCTACAGCTCCTTTCTAAGTTTTGCCTACAAAAAACCCAGCCAAATGAAACAAAAAATCCAAAACAGACAAAACCCCCAAAACCCCCTGAGCGCAGTGACTTCTCTCTGCTTTACAGTGTATTCATTAACAGAATACTGTTCCTCCTAAATTAAGTGTCTTGGAGCAATATTTTCATTTCAGATCTTGGAAAAGGAGCAGTTAATGATGAGATCAAGCTGCGCAGGGCCAGGCTGATGCCTTGGTGTAATGGACGAGTGGATAGGTGATTCAGTGCATCAAGTGCTTGCACCTAAAATAAATCCATGTGAAAAATGGTAATGATTTGGGGTATTTGTCATACACTTTCTTACAGGGAAAAAGTAACTGCTTTGTGTCTATGACAGCTGGTTTGTTGTTTTGTGGTTTGTTTGGTTTTTTTTAAGTTTACTAAATAGTCTGTTTCAGTTGTATGCTTTCTGTACTGGCAAGCGGTATGTCTTGAAATAGACACTGGAGACAAAGGAATTCACTATAGTGATATTAAGAATAGATAGGAACATTCTGGATTCATTCTGCATGTCTTCATTTGTCATTGCTTTGATGTCTATTCTGGTCATTATGAGTGAAAGCAATTGCATTTTCATAAGCTGTATAAAATGTCACCTTTTAGCAATTGTTTAAGTATTGCCTTAGTACTAGAAAAACAAGAAATGAAGTCAAGCATTAATACTTTTTCAAAGCTCTGTCTCTAAACTGTACTATTTCAGTTGTATGGCAAAGGAGTTCTGTACCAAACAGAATGTAAAACATAAATGTGAACTAGAACAAGAAAAATTGAACTCAACTATTACTGATGATAAAGGAAGCATAGCCTGATACATACAGAAGAAAACTGGGAATCAGAAAACCTCTTTGCTGCCTCCCCCTGAGAAAGCCTTTTTTACTTTCTGGCAGTTTATCTGTTTAAAGAAAAGTATTGGGTGACTCTTCCTGGAAATTCTGAGTATGGGAATCTTGTGCTATCTATCTGTGCTTCTGGGGCACGTCCCATAACTATAACAAGATATGAGAGGAATCCTTCTAGGCCTTCATCTTGTCTCTCATAACAAACTGAGGTCTAGTTGCAGGTTTTTATAGTGTGTATGACCTGCCCGAAGGTGCAGAAACAGGTTTCTGGCTTACTGTGGTAAACTCCAAGCCTGTCAGTCTCCTGAGGAGCATTGAAGGGCCCCAGGTGAATTCTCTAGAAATAAATGGGGCTGCCTGCTAATCCTGTCTTTCTCCAACTGCTGACGTTTTGGGGAACCCTAAGCTGCCTTTGGGGCATCCTGCTGGGAGATTTAATCTGTAGGTGATGAATGGGTTTTCACGTTAGTAGTGCTCAGTTTGGTATTACTGATAGTGTATATGTTGTTCTAGTTGCCTCAATCTCATTCTTCATGCATCCGTGACTCTGGTGTTCACTTGATTTTCAGTATTTTTTTAATTTGAAAATAAGCTGCTGCTTTTGGAAGAAAGTATTACTTCTCATTTAATTCAGTAGTAATGATGTCTAATGTAAGTTGTTAGTTACTTCAGCCTTAGGTTTTTGGGCTGTGAAGATGGGAGTCTGGGATTTAACTTGAATTTAATTATTGGTAGTTATGTCTTGCTCTTAGCAATGAATGGGAATGCTAAATATATGAGGAACTTTCTGCAATAGACTTTACAAGCTGGGGAAAAGAGTTTGGCTTTGGTTCAAGTATTTGCAACCAACCTTTTCATAATTTGCTCATCACTTGAGTTTTATTGGAGGCACTTGAGAAATGTCCCTTGACTTTCCATGGGCAATTTACTATGTTTAAAAAAAAAGTCATTGATGGAATGTAAAGTTTTTCCAGCATTTGGGGACTTTTTTCTTTTTTACTTTTTCTTACTTTTTCTGTTTTTATGTAATGTAGAAATGGCTGTTACTGCCTTGCTATTAGTAATGCCTACACAAGTCATTGGAACTTGAGCTGCTGTTTCTGCACCTCCCCAGCATTTGAAGAGGCACACAACCTAAAAGGCAAAGAAATACAGAACTCTGGATAGATCTCTAGAGGTGTTTTTAGAAAGGTGTTTGGAGTTAGCTATTTTATCCTTACATACAGAGATAAAATCAAATGAAACTGTGCACTACATGTGAAGTATAGGGAGACGTTACCAAAATAAACAATTGATTCTCTAACCCTCAAAGCTCCTACATGAAGAAATGATAGTGGCAAGTAATGCAAGTTGTACAAACAACAAAAGGTGATGTACCCTATTTGGCTGTGTAATGGATAAGTTGGGATTTGTGGAGTCTTGCTCCTTTTTACCTTAATTTCTTTTTTTTTTTTCCATGTGTTGGAGCAGCTACATTCATGCTAGATTGTTATCAGATCACAATGTGAGTTATGAAAAAGCAAAACTTTTCTGGTTTGACTATTCAAAGATGTCAGAGTACGTTTTCTATTTGTAGAACAAAGGTAGTCTGCAAGAATTTAAAACACCTTGAGGTCATGATGAAAGAGAGAAACTGGCCTGAGAATTTAGACTACAAAAGTTTTACATGAATATATAAGCTACAGTTCCTTAGACACAAGTATTAGCACTGTTATAGTTTGTTTTGTCTTGGCTGATAGTGTTACAATGGTGAGGTGGTTTTTTTTCCTGTTCTCTTCCAGTACGTGCTTTCTCTCTTGCTGTGCTGTCATCTTAGACAGGAAACGAGGGCATCGAACTTTCCTGCTGGTTGTCCAGGATTTCAGGTAAAAACCTGTTTTAAGGTCATACTTTCTTGTTTTCTTGTAATTTCTCCTAGTGTAAGGAAACGATATGGACTTACAGCAAAGGCATTTTACTTGTGCTTGAGTTTTTTGCTAATAACGCTAACAGATGCTTCAAATAAGTGATACTGTCAGTTCTTCACCAGCTGGATACATTGGAGTCAGTGCATTCTGAATAGACAACAGGGGGTTGGGCAGAAAGGACTCTGTTACTTTTCTCTGCCTTTGGTTTCCAACTCTTTCCTTCATCCTAAAATTTTAATGGTTATTAAATCTCTCCCCGCTCCCGCCAGTGGCACAGGCATAGTATTTCTTACCAATTGAGAGGCCTGACCTAGTGCCAAAGAAAGATGATATGCATTTTGGACTATTGACTGCAAAAGGCTCTAGATCAATCCTAAACGTGGGGCTTAAAAAAATGATCCTCTGTGTTTAGGGTGCTTAGAGTTTTGATGGATAATCTTTACTTGATGTCATGGCCATGTTTAAGACAGTGTCAGTCTTCAGGAAGTGGAAACTGAAACTGTCTTCATCTGGAAAAGAGAGAAAAAAGATCTCAATAAAGCTGTTCATAGTGGTGCAAGATGAGAACATGTAGTGTAAATGTTTATAGCAGAATCCATAAATACTGGTTTTGCAATTCTTGAAAGAGATTCCAAAAATTTTCATAAGTCTTATAGCTAATTGTCCCCTTCCAGTGAAACTTCTTATTTCTGGGATTATTAAAGGGGGAAGGGAGGGAAATCCTAAAAATGTTTTGAGGTTGTGGGTTTTTATCATCAATAGAAAGACATACAATGAAAAAGTTTGTATATCATTGTATTTATACGTTTTGTTGTCATGGGCTCTGTCTAACCTATGATGTCTTAGTGGTGTGGGAGTCCCTGGTTGAGGGGTGTTAAACTTTTCTTCTTAGTCTGAATGAGCACAAAAAAGATTTCATCTGTGTTCCAAGACTGATTAGAGAGGCAAAGATCCCTGTGTAATTAATGAAGAACAGGGATTTCCCCCAAACAGTTTGTTTAGTTTTTGTTTGTTTGTTTTTAAGAGCTGAGATATCAACAAGCAGAACAAAACTACTGAAACTAGGATGAAACTAGAGTAGTAAGTGAAAAACGCAAGCAAAACGGAGACATACCTAATTTGTCCTTGCCTGGGTCTGAGGGTTCTGACTAGGTCAGAATGGGACCTCAGAGTCGTCATTTTCATGTGTTATCACCATGCCACAGCCATATAAACACATCATCAGTTTAACTGTAGTTTTGGTAT